>NW_006768798.1:361742-444766 GCF_000204055.1 Melampsora larici-populina 98AG31 | reverse complement strand
TTCATGTTATCATTACATGGCATAAGTTTGTGTTTCCAATCAGAACAATGGTGCCCAAATAAATGCTCCCCACCACAGAACAAGATGCTCCGCTGTCCAAAAGCATCTCCGCTTCTACACCTTCGACAATCACTCTTGTAAGACTATGGAAGCCTAATGTGTGAGCTCTGCCTGCTGATGGTTTTGATTTGAGCAACTTAGAATCTGAGATGTGTTGTATACCGTCTTTAGTATGGCCAATTATGGGCATGTCTGCTTCCGCTTGTAACTGAGAAATATCTATGTCAGTGCAAAAATTACTTTCAATGACTTCCACTTCTCCGTCCTGTAGTAACCCAAAGATATCTTCTTCATCACTAACATATTCAACAAACTCCATGCCTACTTCCGCAATGTCTTGATCATGTGTCTCCTCTGTTGCATCAACCTCATTTATAGCTCTGTTTTTGCCTTTACAGGTTTTCCACACATGTGTAGGATCTGTACTCCCACATGTGTGACATGCTTTACTGCTTTTCTTATCAGTTGATCCAACAGTTGCTTTTGCACTGCTGTTGGTTGGAGGCTCTGCTGTCCGTGGAATGAAGGGTCTACCCTTGTTTACCACTTGTGTATTCCTTCTTTCTGACAGTGTCTTGCAAATGTCCTCCAAAGCTAATAAAAAGTCAGTCCATCTGGCTGGCTCCTTGAGTTTGCTCGTGACAAAAATTCGCATGTTACCTGGTAACTGCCACATAACTTTTTCAACAAGTTCCTCTTGTGTTGCTGTAGGCAGGAAGGCCTGTACTCTCTGCTTTTGTTTATTTGCCCACTTAACACAGTCCACGTTTGACCGTGGTATAAAGTGGTCAGCCATGTATAATTTTTGCATTTTGTTCTTCCATGCTTGGTTACCAAATCTTTCATGCATGGCTGCTTTCCATTCCGTCCAAGTCCGAAGATCTTCGTCTTTGGCCAAATCTATGAACCATTGTCGGGCTACACCTTGGAACACAATGCCCAGTTTGGCTACTATAAGTTCATCAGGTATTTGCATAGTTTTGGATGTTCTGTCAACCCAATCAATAAATTCATGGTGATTGTATTCACCCTCACCATCAAAAGTTGGCCAATCTTTAGGCCAGTCTCTGCGTAACGCTTTACTAACTGCTTCTTTGTACTCAAGTGCGTCATTGTTTTCTCTAACCACTACTGATTGTTCTTTCCCTCCACGCTCAAGGGCTGCAATCTGTTCTTTAAGATCACTGAGTAAGTGTCTTACATCCTCAGGATTCTTCCCAGGTGCTGGTGAAACAGTCATTTCAATGTCTTTTCTTAAAAGACTTTCTCTTCCAAAGTCCCTAAGGGGCAGTGGCTTTACTACTTCAGGTTGTATTTTTTCTACACACGGACTTGCCGCAATAGTTTCTTTGATCTGTATAACTTCAGATAAAATCTTTTCTCTTTGAATCCGTCCCTCATGATCCATATCTTTAAGGAAATTTTCTAAAGAATCCAACCTGGAATGTAAAATTCTTTCAGCTTGCAATTGTTGCGTAAGCAGATCTTTGTTTGTAATACCTGCTTCTAATTTATTGCTCAAGTTTTCAAAGAGTTGATCAAATTTCTGATCAAGTTTTGCGTCTAAATTCTTTTCAAAATTGTAAGGTTCTTGTTTTACACTCAAGGTATTATTATTTTGTAGAGTAGACTCAATTTTTTCTTTGAGTAATTTCTGTACTCTATTACTCACTAAATCACTCATCTCTTTTAGAGATTCTTTGTCTAAAGGGATCTTTTTAATATCCAATAACTCAATCAACCCACTGTGGCACTTTTGGTTTTCACTGATCAATTCATTGTGTTGTATTTCAAGATGGTGGACAAGGTCTGACAAGATTGAATTGTAATTATTTAAACCAAATCCAAGTTTACCATGAACAACTTTAATATTCTCATGCATCTTCTTAACACATTCACTGAAATAAGCTAGTTGTTCTTTATCTTTAGACGACCTATGGACTACAGGGTGCAAAGTGGATATAATCTGATTAGTCCATGGTTGAATCAATTCATGATGAAGAATAGAATGAAAAAGGTGAACTAACCGTTCATCCTCTAGAGTCAGTTGCCTTGATGACCCCGTCTGAAACGCTCCCAAGTCTCTTGACGAATGAGGTACTGACCCATGGCTACTTGGGCTTTCACTACGGCTTTGGAGGTCGAAATCGAGGACTTCTTCTTGCGGTTGTTGTCCCATTGATTGGATCGACCGTTGGTAGTTCTCTTGTTGAACTGCTTGGGATGGTTCGTTTGAGGTTGAGGCATGCAAACTTGATCCTCTGGCAAGACCCTGAAGTCGAACGGATCGATCCAGAACGGTCTCCATGAGGTTGTGCCCGGTCGAAACCATCTCGTGATATGGTTGTGGATTGTTTCGTCTGGGTACCTGAATTGAAACATCAGTTGCTTCCAGATCCTTCGAGCCTCGAAGATGGCGTTCTTACACATCTTCTTGGCGTTGGGGTGATCCTTCCCTAACTCCCTGGCCCCTTCCCAACGCACGTATTGTGCGTTCAGCAAAGTCCATAGGTAGGTCACCTCTGGGTCGATCTGCTGAGGTACTGGTTGATGGGCCTGGTTCACCTGCAATCAACGGATCAGTTGCTGATCTGATAGGTGTTGATGTAATAGGGAGGACTTTCTTACCTCTGGTCCGCGGTCTCCCCCGCCCGGTTGATCCACTGGCATGGCTTGGTCCTCCTGGGCGATCGGTTGACTCACCGGCCTCGCTTCGTTGGTCACTTGCAAGGTCGGTTGTACTAGCTCGTTTCCTTGATTCACTACGAGTCCGAGGTCGAGCAGACATGATAAAGACAAATCTTTGAATTAGAAACCAGAAATAGATTAAAAAAAAACTTCTCAAAGCAAGGGCTGCTTACTTTGACTTTCCAAGTGGTTGACTGCCTTGATCTGGTCTATAAGTTCGGAATCAACAGTGAAAGATATGTTATTAAAGAGTTTATGTGAATAGAAGCTATATAACAAAACTTCAAAAGAAATCACCTGGGTCTTGAATGTAATCAAGAATGTTACCTGATGGTGTTGGTGTATTGGTCGCTTCTGGCTGGAATCGAGATGGTAACGGTGTGGTTTCCGATACAACTGATTGCCCGTCAATTGATGCGATGGTACCATTGATAGCCGGGGTACTGCAAGGTGAATAGGTCCCGACTTCGCTTGCAACGTCTTGGATTCGATTCGCTAGATCTCGAAACGAAGATTGATCGTTGCACTCTAATGGATCCACTTGAAGAAAAAAATGAGAGGACGGTTCGAAAATAGGTAACAGAGAAGAGAAAGAATCAAATGCGAGATCAGACTCTGATCTAACAAGTTTGAGCGAATTAAATTACAATAAAAAACTATAATAACCACCGACTTTGTAAACGCTAATGCTTTTCGCTTGGTGGCTTGTAGGAACTGTGATCTAAAGAATAAAGTGATCGAAAAATGAAGAGATAATAAACTGAATATGACAATCTACAAAATGGTAATAGGGCGAGTGGGGAAATACTAACAAGAGTTTGATAATTGCAATACGATTAAAGAGCTGAAATCGTCTGAGGAAGGAATCGTTTAGAGGAGAACTTCGGTAGGTTTTTATAACTTCTGATCGTATTGTTTGGTGTGGTTGAGTGGAAGCTTCCAGAACGAATGAAGTCACTAATAATAACGTGATTCAAACCAAATGTTAAGGCTTTTCAATAATGAGAAAAGAAAAAAAATAGAACAAGATAGAACAAAATAGTAAGTTGGTTTAACTTACTTCACTTTTTCTTTATCAGAGCTTTCCAGTATTGAGAAAAGAAGATGCAATAATTTGTTTTCAGTATTGAATTCGTGTGTTTGATAATGGCAAAGGTATTTATGAAGGTGGTCGACGTCGCAATTTTGATGATTTGATTGGAATTGAATTATCTTAATGCAGGACGAATGGTCCTGGCGTTCGTAGCGGGAAGCCAACAACGCGTGGACCAAGCAACACTGACAATAGTCTTCGAAAGTTGATGTTGTTTGAGAGATATCAGTCCGAATGTCGTGATCGTTTGGATTATGATGATGTGGGGTGATTTCCGAGGGTAGAGGTTTGTAGAGGTCCCTGTATCAATATGATCAAGGAGCAGGACTAAAGAAAATTACCCGGCTCCGAGGAAAATGTGACAGGTGATCGAATCTGTCAACTCTTGACAGTTCTATAAGGCTAATATGCTTATAGAATTTGACGTTGAAATTTATGAGAATGGAAATGTTGAGTATATGTAAATTACACTACACTTCCTTGACACGCTGTGTAATAAACTACACACGTGCTCTGTCCACTATTTTTGTCAAATAATTCAACACAATGTGGAATTACTGTTGCACACAGACAATAATATATATGTAGCACAAATACTAAAAGACAAGTAGTATAAATGATGCTATATATGTATGTAATAGCTTGTTAATTCTCTTTTCTCAGTGTGTACATGAAATATCACACTTAATTGAAAAAAATGGGGTGTCTTTTAATGTAATTGAGTAGACTCTTCTGAAGAAGAATTGTGAATATTTCAATTACAGTTGAACAACACTTTAGTATATTGAATCTACAAACTGAGGAAATACTTGTGATCACAATTAAATGTGATCTTAAAAAAATAAGAGGAAAGAAAAAATGGAAATTCTAGAATTTGAAGGAAAAGAAATAGATATTTTTTGTATTAAAAGAGAAGTAAAGTAAAACAAAATGAGACTGGACAGAAAGAGGTCTGTAGGAACAAAAACCGGATGAGGCCCCCAAGTTGTGAGGGGTCAGCTACTTTTTGGCTGACTCTTCACTAAAAAAGGTGAAGTAAGGGTGGAATAAGGATTAACAAAGTCTTTACTTGGTATAAACAAGTAAAGACTTCAGTTAGTTGACCTCTAAGAAGAGGGTTTAAAGCCAGTGGGATGGCTGAGTAATCCTTCAAAGGAGCTTACTCAAGAGCTCTGTTGGGGATAGAGCCTGCAGAACTTTACACTCTGATTGCTCAAAGGTTCCACCGGATACTTTACACTCAACTCAGGAGGTATCCTATGCAATTCTAAAGCTTGGTTCTATAACTATATAGTCCCACTAGTTTAGAACCACCACTTTAAAGCTCACAAGGGCTTGAGGAAGGTTGTAGAACTATAAGATCAAGTACAATAAAATCACTATACTCAATATTCTTGGTAAGAATCAAGTAAGTTGTGATGTAGAATTGTGGAATGATAATCAGTTGGTTCTTCTTCTAGAGTGGGAAGAAGAAGAGTTTATATATTCCAGATCTAGGCGTCAACTTGTGGTTGGCGCTTAGGTTTGCTTTTCTTTGAGTTAGGTTTGGGTTAGGTTTGGGTTAGGTTTACTATTACTAGTTAAGTCCTAGTAAGTCTTGTTACTTAAGTGACTCTTGAAACTGAGCCATGAGTTGTAATTCTTATGGTTTTAGACAAGTTTTGTATAATTACATACGTATTACATATATTTACATGTGTGTTTGTTAGTCCGTGGTCCTGTACACAGGGCTCAGGGCTGACATCCACTTCTGCCCACATCTCACCCACTGGACAGGTGCCCACAAGACTGGAAAGCTATAGGCCAATTATCCATAGAACCATTTGGCTAGCATTGGTGAATGGATTGGTTCTATTCTTCTGTACCTCCAAGCCAATCCAGATTTTCAAATTTTTATTTCTTTTGATCATTTTTAGTTTACAGACTTCATCATCATGATCTCTACTTTAATATACCTATCAAAGAACTTTAGTTAATCAAGACCATAAATCTCTCATCCTGATTACAAAGAAGAAGAACAAACATCAAACATTTCTTTCATAACCCATCAAGATAATTTCACTAGAGCCAAGGCTGCCACCAGTATACATGGTATATCATACTATTGGTATAATATATTTCAACCATACTATACTGAGAATTACAAGAATTATGCCAGTATATTTGGACATATACTACAGCCATATACTATTCATGATTGATGAACACTAGAAAAAAAAAACTTTTAAAATGTTTTGAAAAATCTATTTGATTGATCACAGCAAAACTGTGGTGATTCATGATCTTTGCTGTACCTGTATTCACAATTTACTGTGTTTATTCATAAAGTTTTTTTTTCAAATGTTCATCAATCATGAATATGGATGTACATATACTCAAAAATATACCCAGTAGACACCTATACAAGTTTCTGAATGTACTGCAATACATTCCAAATATACCAAGTATATTTCATGTCCAGTATAGTCTAGTGCAGTATAGTATAGTATAGTCTAGTATAGTGGCAGCCTTGCTAGAGCCCAGACAATGGATTTTGAGTTAAATTGTACAAATCAGTCATGAAGTTTAATATTCTTCAATGTTGAAAGATAACCAGGTTTGATCATCTTGAAAGAAATAATCATCCTTGAAAACTCAAGGTTTGAGAAACCCAATTGTTTCCTAAAGCCAGCAGACCATAAAGAAAAATGTAAAAAATGTAAATCTGACATTTGTACAATAAATCCATTCAAATCCAATCAAACATCCTCACTTCATAAACAAAAAACTCCAAAACTCCAATTCTTCTTCAACCAAACTCATGAATAACCACGAGGAATCCCAAACTGATCAAACCACATAAACACACAATTCTTTAACCATTTCCCATGCTGAAGATGATCCAAGAAATCTTGATGAGATGGATCAGATGGATTCAAAACATGGGTTCGGATGGCCATCTTTAAACTGATATCTGAAAGAAACCTTCGTACTAGTAATGATGATTTCACATCACACCAAATTCGTAAATGATCACCAAAGAGATCGGGTTCAGTTGTTGAGGTTGAGGATTGGGGATTTGATGGTCTTGGTTTGAGTGAATTGAGATGTGATGCTACTCTATAAATCCAAATACCAAAACCATCAAAAACCCGAAAATCAAAGAAATCAAGATTTATGAAACTGATGATAAATGTACATAGCTAAAGTGACCACGTTTCCTAATTTCTGTTGTTCACCAAGTGTACCCATCAATTTCCAAACCAACTTCAACCGATACGGATCCCAAACAATCGACTTAGAATCCGATTTGAGCGTCCGATCAGAAGAAGAGATCCGATGATCAGTCCAATAAGGTAAACTGATTTGACGATGATAAATCGAATAAAAATCCAACGAATTCGATTCGTGTTTGTGAACCGGAATGAACCAAAACCCACGAGAAAGTGAATAAGAAGAAGAAAGAGATTTAAGATCGTATGGAATGGATTGATCGGTACATGGTAATGGTTGATACTTTGGCCATGGTGGTATACTTGATTGAGAATGATTTAGAAGATTTGAAGGTGAATGATCATAATCATCATCGAGATTCCTGATAGGTGTTCTGTACGGCTAATCAGAAAGATCAAATCAACCGATCCTGTTCATTAATTTCTTTTCTTTCAAGAATCAGATTGGAATGTATGGTTTGAAAAGAAACTGAACTGGAGAAATACAATGTTCTAGTGCTCCTTCACCCAAATCATAGGATGAATCAGAAGAAGAAACCGAATCGACTTCATGATCTGATTCGCTATCTTCGCAAAGTATGAATGGCGGTGGTGGTGATTGAATGTCTGAGTTTAATGAGATTGTTCTAGAATGGATTGATGGATGAATACAAGAGTTGATGAGATGTTGAAGATGAATTAGATTTGGTTTGGGTTGATTTTGATTTGGTAATCTGACTTCAATCAAATCGAATGAGTCATTCATGATTGGAAGTGTTAAGTCAGTCAGTAAGTTTGAGATATAACACTTGGTAAACAGTCAAACACCACCCTGATGACGTATGTATGCAGTCTTCACTCTACAACTTCACTTCAAGATATCCTCTCAAGCAATCTTCTGCAAGAATGTCACTTCAGCAATCACATTGTAAGTTCATCACCATCACCATCACCATCCATTAGCCTACTAACCAAAACCAATCAACTCCTCTGATTCTATCTACAGTAAGCACACCAAACTCAACCACCACCAAACGTAAACGTACTTCACCACCTGATCAAAAAGACAGTATGTCCAGCTCTATCTATCTCTAAATCTTCTAATCCTTCAAAGAACCCAAACTAATCACCAATCTCGATTTCTTTCTTTTTCCATATTTCTTTGGTGTTTTTTCAGGGAAACTTACACCACTTGCACCTATTTTTCAAAAACATCAACTTAACTTTCAATGGTTATCAATCATAAATGAGTCTTGTATTCATGGTACATACGGAAACCCAATCCCAACCCAAAAAATCGCAGCCTTTGATCTCGTAAACCATTCTTTTTCTTCTCCTCCTCTCTTCTTTTGACCTACATAAACCCTTGACCAAACACCCAAAAAACCGTCAAACTGATTCCCATAAATTCGATTTTTCTAACACAAAAGGATTCTACACTAATCACCACCAAATCAGGTAACACATTCCCACGTAATTCAGATGATTGGAAACTCTGGAACCCCATCATACCAAAAAAATTACATCAATTAAATCAAGATGGATATACGATTCTGTTGATCAGTAACCAAAAAACCAATGCCAAACAATCTGCTGAGTTTGATCAAAAGTTACCAAAGTTGGCTAAAGCTGTAAGTTTCATTCCTGATCATCTCTTCTGATCTTGATTTTGTTTTGGATGACTTATGATGGGAATCTTTTGGGGGGAGGGGGTAAAGTTGAATGTTCCTTTTCGGATCTTTGCGGCACGTAAAGATGATGTTTATCGAAAAGTAAACTTGTTCATTTTTTCTCCATTAAACTGATTTATACCAACTTACTGATAACTCTTTTTCACTTTAGCCACGTACTGGTATCTGGGAAGAGTTTATAAAGAATTGGAATGGGAATTTAGAACCAGGTAAATGAAGAAACCATTAATCAAACGAAGACCTTTAATAGAAACTAATAAACCTAATTTGTTTGGATTTTTTTAAATAGATAAAGAACAATCTTTTTATGTAGGTGATGCTGCTGGAAGACCAAGTCGTGGTTCAATCAAAGCCGATTTTAGTGATACAGATCGTAAATGGGCATTAAATCTTGACATTCCATTCTTGTAAGTCACTGAGTTTTTCCTCAAGGTGATCTTTGAATCAAGTCTAATTGTTTTTGAATTTGAAATAAACCAAAGTACACCCGAGGAGTTTTTCTTAAACCAATCTAAACGTCAAGATTATGTGTTGAAAGGATTCGATCCAACTAAATATGATCATGATCGTAAGTTGACTTTCTCTTTCATCAGTTACTCATCTTAACAATTTGTTTTTTCTTCTTAGAACCTGCTTGGATTCCCGAAACATCTATTATAGCTTATGAACCAATTTCAAGTTCTTTAGAAAATGTAAAAAAGTTGCAGTCAAATGAGATTCCTAAAAAACTCGAAATCGTTTTGTTTGTGGGACCTCCAGCGATAGGAAAAAGTCAATTTTATAAAACTCATTTCGAACCTAAAGGATATGAACATATAGTAAGTCATAAACCTTACCAGAGTTTTGTAACATTTTTCTAAAGTGTTTTTGTTTGTATAGAACCAAGATAAATTAAAAACGTTTGAGAAATGTTTAAAATCAGTTAAAGAATCCATCCAATGTTCCAAATCATGTGTAATAGATAACACGAACCCAAGTGAATCGACTCGACACCAATACATTAAGTTATCACAAGACCTAGGATGTTCAATCAGATGCATTCATTTCGATTCTTCAATCGATTTATCACTTCATAATAATGTTTACAGAGCTTTTTATGGAGAAAAAGATGCAGAAGGTAATAGAAGACATCTTTTGCCGGGTTTGGCGTTTGGGTCGTACTTGAAACGGTTCGAAACTCCTTTGGTTCAGGAAGGGTTTGGGGAAGTTGCGCTCGTTAGGTTTAGGTTTGTGGGGAAGGATGTGGGTAGAAAGAAATGGGAAATGTATTTGACTTGATTTTTGGTTTGACTTGTCTTTTTTTTTGGTTTGGTGTTGTTGTTTTATAGATATTTTGGAGTTGGTTTTTTTGGTTTTTGAGTTTTTGGTTTTTGAGATGAGTTGAGTTGATGAAAAAATGTAATTTGATATATGAAATCCTTGTTGTATTTGATTGATGATTTTTGTGAATATATTGAAGTTGTTGTAGGATTTTAAACTGATTCCAATCAATCAAAAGATGATTTTCTTTTGATCAGTTGCAAGATGTATGTTTTCATTGCAGGATCTGGAACTTTTTCTTGGGACAAAATGTAGAGATCACAGAGAAGTTTATGGTTTTTTATTCTTTGATGTTTACTGACTAAAATTGAGAGTTTGTTATTTAAAGTTTCTGATGCTGAATGGTTTTGGGAGACTCAATGGTAGACTCAGTTATTGGTAAATGACGTCATAGAAAAAATGTTGACAGACCCCGAAGATATCCGACCCGACTGATTCCTCGAGTTTTTTAGACTTTTGATCGGTTCACACCACTTGAAGACTGAAGTTACATGAAACTCCCGATCATGTTCAAGAATCAAGAATCAAGAATCAAAAATCAAGAGCAATGAATCAAGAACAATGAATTAAAAAAGTTGAAGTTGGTTTTTGTTAATTCTTCAGTTTACTATCTTACATTTTACAGTCTTGAGTTTTAAGAAGAAAAATTAAGAAGTTTTGATTGAAAAGGTTTGGGGAAGCTTATAATTATGAAGTTCAATTCTGATTCAAAATTAAATCCAAATGTTAAACCAAAAGTTAGAGTAAAATTTGAAGTGTTGGAATATCATTGGGTTTTGGTTTTGGGTTTATTGGTTTACTTGATTTCGACTTCTTTGGCTTCTTTAACTTATCAAAATCAAAATCGAATTGAAAATACAAATCGAATTGAAAATCAAAATCAAGAGCAAAATCAAGGTCAACATCGAATTAAAGATCGAAATCGAATTCAAAATCAAATTGAAAGAAATGAAACAAAATCGAATATAAAGATATCTTGGGATAAATATTCTTTATTAATTGATCAAGAAAGGGTTTTTATTCAATCCGGTATGTATAATAGATTTTTTTTGTAATATAGATGATCTTCTTACTTTTTGGGAAAAGAACAGAATAACTTACACATTTTGTTTTGCTCCTGGATTTGGATTCGGTCCTGGATTTGGATTTGGTCGTGGATTTGGGATTTGGATTTGGGAATTGATTTTTATAGGTGAATTTCATACTTGGAGACTTCCATGTGTTGAACTTTGGGATGATATTTTACAAAAATTCAAGGCTCTTGGTTTGAATACTATTTCAATTTATGGTAAGTTGTACATCCAATCACTTTCTTTGTTTAGTTTGTTTCTGGATTATAAGTACCGACACAAACTAATCTTTTGAAATTGATTCGATTTTTGTAGTTCATTGGTCTGTGATTCGTGATCATTTTTTAAACTTTTTTCTTTTCCAAGGATTTTTACTAATACTTTGGTTTTGATGATCAATGATGTTAAATGTACCTAGGGGATTGGTCAATCCGATCAAAGGAAGAACCGATTGGAGTGGATTTAGATCTCTCCAACCGATTTTCGATGGTGCCAAAAAGATGGGTCTTTGGGTGATCGTACGTCCAGGTCCTTATATAAATGGTATGTGAGTTTTGGTTGATTGGTCGAGTGTTTTTGGATATCAATCGATTTCTGATCTTGGTTTGGTCGTCAAATGACTCATTATAGCCGAGACTACAGGTGAGGGATTACTGAAGTTTGTCAAAAGCCAAATACGTATCTAATCAGATAGTTTCGATTTTGATGCCAAATTTAGCCGGTGGGATTCCGGGTTGGGTCACTCAACTTAATTGTTCACTTCGTACCAACGCTTCTGAGTTTGATGAAGCATGGCGACAATATTGGATCGAATTAGCTGAACTGATTGAACCTAATCAGATTGGAAAACCTAATGGAACGGTTCTTGCTGTACAAATTGAAAATGAGTAAGGATCATCATATCTTCATTCATCTTTTTCTCATTCTTTTGAATTGACCAAATCAGAGGATGATTAGATATTTGAGTGATGCTCATTCTTTTCAAGGACAACCTAATGGAAAAGATGGGTATATGAACGATCTTGAGCAAAGTTTGAAAGAGAATGGGATTGTAAGTTCTTTGTAATTCTTTTGGAAGTTTCACCAATTCAAACTCACTCATCTCTCAATAGTACGTACCTTTGACCTTCAATGATGCAGGTATGGATGAAAACTTTGTGCGTGGTACTGGATCAGTAGATATATGTAAGTGATACTTTTTTCATGACTACTTCTTTGATGAACTCATGACTCATTCACTCTTGTTGCTCATCTTCTTGATCTTTCTTCTTTGAATCCCATTTCAGATGGATTTGATTCTTATCCTCAATCATTTAATTGTTCAAATCCATCAGATTGGAAACCTGTGATAGATTCTTACGCCCGATATCAATCTGATCTTGAAACGATGTTCCAATTAAATTCACCTCTTTATATACCAGAGTATGTTGACTTTCATCCTAGATCTTGAGATGAAATATTATTAGTTTTGGATCCTGATGGGCATGTCTTTTTTTTAGATTTCAAGCTGGTGCATTTGATCCTTGGGGACCTCATGCGGCTGGGTATGAGAAATGTCAAGAGTTGACTGGTAGTGATTTTGAATCGGTTTTTAACCTTAATAATTTGGCTGCAAATGCCAAGATGATCAATTATTACGTCAGTCTCTCTTCATGATCCATGAGTAAACTTCTTGCTTCAGCTGAGATGAATTTCTTGTCCTTCATTAGATGGTCTATGGAGGTACTTCTTGGGGATACTTGCCATTTCCAGGAGTCTATACAAGCTGTGAGTCTTGATACCGAATCTTTTACACTTCGTAGGTATATCCATTGACGATCTGATTAACTTATTTCTTATTTTAATATCCTAAGATGATTATGGTGCACCTATTTCAGAAGATAGAACATTAAATGAAAAATATATTGAATTAAAGAGACAGAGTTTATTTTTAAGATCATCTCAAGATTTTTACAAGACTGATCTGATTAGTAATTCACATAAGAAAACTTATTGTATAGGTCATCACCAGTCAGGATTTGTGACCGAATTAAGGAATAGGGAAACTGGTGCTGCTTTTTATATTTTACGAGCTACTGATTCAACCTCAAAGTGAGTGATATCTCAAACTCTTTTCTCGCTGATTTTCCCAAGTCAAGTCTAATACGAAAATTTGATCTTACATAGCCAGTTAACAGTTTGTACTTTGAGCGTTTTGACATCTGTTGGTCCTATTCTACTCCCAACAATCGTCTTACGACCCCGACGGTCGAAGATCTTAGTGACCGATTATACTACACGTACTGCTTCAAGTTTAGCTTCGAATGACGATTTACAAATCAAATTACTATATACCACATCGAATGTTTTGCTTTCAGCTCATATAGGTGGACATATAGTACTTTACCTATTCTCCGATCATCAGAATGAAGAACAAGCCAAGTCTACTGCAAATAACCAGACTAGTGTACTCAAACTTCCTGGGTACAACTCCGGTCTATCGATATCAAGATGGGCTGATGAAAATCCTAATGTGACACTTCAAAAAAGTGATGAAGAATATTTGAATATCAATTGGTCAGTGGATCAACCCGAGGAAATCGTCTCTATACAAACCCCAAAAAGTGCTGTGATTTTAACTTCGGAAGAGACTGCTGGACAAGTTTGGAATCCGATACTTGATTCAAATCCTTCGACTGGGGTGGTGAAAGATAGTTTACTTATTTGGGGTCCATACTTGGTTCGAAATGCTTCGATTGATCTAGCTAGTGGAAAATCCACTTTATGTATATGGGGAGATGTGATTGAAGGCCAAAAGACTGGGGTATCAGCTTATATAGGAGGATTGAAGATCCAAAACGTTTCTTGGAATGGAAAACTAATCCGAAAGGTAATTAAATCTAGACAAGGGTTTTTAAGATTTGATTTACATCCCAATGAATTTCATCAAAAGATGATAAAGAGTCAAACAACTGATTTCAAACAAGTTAATGATTATCTTGATCTTGGGAATCTTCAATGGAACTATCGAGATAGTTTACCTGAATTAAATGAAGGGTTTAGTGATGATGATTGGGTAAATGCTGATCATGAGCTGACGGTTAGTCCTTATAAAAAACTTTATGGAAAGGTAAGTTAGAGTTTTCTTTTTGAGTTCTACTTGTGAGATTTGATAGGTTAATTGGTTTGGATGTTTTTGGTTTTGATAGTATTACCTTTACGCATGTGACTATGGATTGTAAGTTGAATTATGTTTTTGATGTTACCATTATGCTATCTTTTTGAATGGTATTGACGGATTTTGATTGGTTTTTGATAGCTGTAATGGTGGGATTGTATGGCGAGGACACTTTAATAGTGTTTGCAATTCTATTCCAACTCAACTTAGATTGATGAATCAAGATTCGTTTGGGATTAGGTTGACTATGTCTGGTGGTAGTTCATTTGCTGCATCAGTTTGGATCAATGATGTTTTGATAAACACATCAGTTGCGATGGTTAGTTTTTAGTTAACACTTGAAATTCAAAAATGAACCATCACGATTGATGAGGGTTAATCTTGTTTCTTATTATACTTTAATCTTTCTTTGACAGGATTCAAACGTCACCGAAGATGTATATATCTTCCCGCGGAATTCGATTAAAGAATGTGGACATAATGTTATTACGATTGTTCAAGATTCGATGGGTATGGATCAAACTGAAGGAGGTTAGGATTTCTATTTGAATAAGTCACTTGATTTGAATGTATGATTTGAATTTTATTATTGATTTTGCTTATAGGGTTTTCTGATACGGTTAAACATCCTAGAGGTATACTGGGTTATCGGTTCGAAAATGTAGATGAGAATCAAGTTGACGAGATTCAATGGAAACTTCAAGGTCAACTAGGAGGATTTTATTGGTACGTAATCGAGATTCGAAATGCACAAAGATACACTCCTCATGACTTTTAGAATTGGGATGACGTATGGTTTAGGTTACCGGACCCTGATCGTGGTATCATGAATGAAAATGGTTTCTTTGGGATCGTGAGTACATTGTGCTAAGGGGAAGAAAGCTAACAAGAAACACGACTGATGTTGATCAACAATTTACAGAGATCAGGATGGCATCTTCCTAATTATCCACTTCGAAACAGTTCAGAATGGATCAAATCATCACCCATCAAGAATGGAATGAATCAAGCAGGTATCGGATTTTATCATACTGAAATTAAGTTAGATCTACCAAAAGGTTATGATATGATGATAAGTTTAAATTTTGGAAAAGTGTTTGGTGATGTAGGTGGAAAGGGAAAGGGTAGATATAGAGTAGAGTTTTGGATTAATGGATGGAATATGGGTAGGTATGTTTCGGATCTTGGACCTCAATTTAGGTTTCCGATTCATGAGGGTATTCTTAATTTTCAAGGTTTAAAGTAAGTTGGTTTTTCTCTCATATAAACTATCTTACACATAATGAGTAGATTGAAGATATCAAACTAAAGCAAGGTATATAATCTTTGACACACTTCTTTTTGGGATATAGTGAGTTAGGATTGACATTATGGGCGATGGATAGACAAGGTGCTAAGCTTGAAAAGCTTTGGTTAAGATTAGATAAGGTCTTGGAAGGTGGGATTGGAAGAGTTAAAAGCTCAAATCCAGAGTTTGAGATTTCTAAAAGATTGAAGTCTTGAATGAATTTTTAGGTATCTTGTAGACTGATGGTAAGATGATGATGATGATGCTACAATGTGTGAATCTGATGTATTTGTAGATTGTTGTAATTCAAGTGAAAGTTGATCGAAATAATCAGTATCCCGAAGTGAAGTACGGGCCCGGCATTGCCATGTCTTCTTGATTCTGTGTATGTCTTGGAAAGTTTTTTTGCTTTACTCTCGGGATCTACGAGACTCGTCCTGTGGATTTTTGGTGTCTTATAAACCTCGACACGAAATCCCAATTTTCTCATGTTTGCACAATCTGCCAAGGTTGATGAGATCGACGAGATACATTCAGAATCTCATTGTTGATGTCCAGCATCTTACATGATATGACCAGCATGGCTTCCATCACAGCAATCTCCCCCACTGATCAGCTTGATGATCGCATACGAGAATGTTTGGCCCGCTTTATTCTTAAAGTTTCTTTCGATTGCAGGTGCTGTGTAGGTTACTTTGGGGTGGACTCATCTCATATCTTTACCAAAAAGCATTCACCATCCAATATGTTCATCAGTTGACTTTGTCTTTTCAACGACATACGATCATGCTTCGACCTAGCTATAGCAGACAGAACACGTTGAACGATGGAGCCGATTCTAGCTCAGTTCAATCTAGACCTCTTGATTCATTTTATCTATCTACTTTTCAATTCGATTCATCTACTCCAATCCTAGAATTAAACCAATTCAAGGGATCTGAAAGAATTGATAAACTTGACCAGAATCATCAAGATAAAATACCTAGAAATCAAGAAGATCAATCTTACTTTAAAACCTTTTCTTCATTACATCCAAGAGTTTATTGGTGGTGGATCATAGTTTTAGGTCAAATTTTATTGGTTGGATTTCCCATTGGATTTTATTGTACGATTTCTTATTATCAAATCTCATTACCTGATCGGATTTCTGAATTTGCGAGAAAATCACCTGGTTCCATTACTTTTATTGTGACTTTGATTTCTAGTACTTTCTCGGGACTTTCATCTTTGTAAGTCATTTTGTTTTTTTTCAAAATCATCAATCAAAAAACATTTCTTATCTTTGGTTGATTGACTATGATTTAATTTATTTTGTTATTTTTTTATTATAACATTAGTCTTTTTTCTCATGCAGTTGTTAATTTCTTGGCTCATCGACTTGCTAGACCTACTACTTTGTTTGAACTTTCTACTGGGATCGAAATATCAAAAGGACAATTCATCTTTAGAAGAAAATATCCTACTTGGACAATCTTAACCTTACTTGTTGGACTTTTACTAAAAACTCTCACAGCAAGGTAACTAGAATTTTTGCAAATATTTTGATATGATAAGAAAATGGCATTGATTGTATTGGTTTTTTTTTCGTTTTGTAGTTTTGCGACCTTGATCACTCCTACTGCAATTGTTGTGAGTACACCATTGGAAGGTGTAGAGATTGATATTGGAACAGAATCATTTGTTAAGCTCTTGGAAAACAGTGATACATACAAAAATATGATTTCATCTTGTAAGTTTGATCACCTTAGCATGACTGTCAGAAGTAGATACATATCTAATTGAAGTAAGATATTGAATGATTCTTTTTTATAGTAAGAAGTAATAATCCAACAAGCTTTAGTTCAATCTTAGTTTCAGCTGGTATGGCAGCGGCATATGCTAGACTTAAATTCACAAGATTACTTGAATTTGATCATGCAATGTTCAATTCATCAACAGGTACGCTGTACTATATAAATTCAAAAACAAACGATTATGTCACTGATTCACAATTAACTAAATGGTCAAGATAGGTGGTATCTTACCTGTTAGTGCATTTGATGCAGAAATCGGTCCAACAACTAATTCAGTCGAACAAAACTTGATTGGGATTCCAGTTTCTGAAAATAAACCAATAAGGTATAAACTTAAAGGTCAAAACGTTAGATCAAATGAAGTAATTCAACCTTCGAATCATACGATCCTTCAACAAGGATTTACAAGTTTAGTTGATTGTATGATACATGATCATACTTTAATTAATGCTACCACTCAGTCTAGTCCGATTTTGGTTTCGGATTCGACTAGAGCTTTGAATTATTCACTGAATAAATGGTCTTTTAATGCTTCTTGTCCAAATGGAGATAGATTAGGTGAATTCTCATTTGATATCCATTTTTTTATGCTTTCGAAAACTGATTTGATGAATCTTTTAGATCTTGAGGATGTTGTGACGGCTATTAGTACTAACTCTGGCAGTGGAGGATTAGTAATGGTTGCTTTATGTCAAGATCAAAATTTCAATGGGATAGCAAGTCCAGGAAATCATTGTAAGTGCCAGATTCTGAAAGACGATGAGATAATGTTGTTGATAGAAGATTAATTTGATGTGATATAAAGTGTTAAGTCTTATTGGAACAGGTGAAGGTTATAAGTACCTTAAACCACGAGTTTGTTCAATCCGACCCGTCATCACCAAACTAAATGTGAAATATGAACGAAATATAAATTTTGAAAGTTTAATAGAAGTTTTACCATTACCAGAAAACTCAAGAGATTTATCAATCATGGTGCTTAGATTAATTGTAAATTCAGTTAGAGGATCTCAAAATATTTATACTAATACATTTGGTGATGGATTAAAATCGATTTATGGTACGATTGATCAAAAGATTATGGAGAGTGTAGAGGTTGATTCATGGAAGATTGATGAGAATATGTTGAATGAGATTATTGAAAGTTATTTTAGAGGTCAACTTGAATTTATTGGTTCTGTAAGTTGAAGATTCTAAATCCAAAGGAAAGAAAAAAACATCATTGATTGATACATATCTTTTCAAAAAAAGTGAACTGACTTTTCTTTTGATATCTTTTTTTGTTACATTCATTCAAATTGTAGTATTTGAGAGTATCTTTCTCTGGAAAAGATGTATTTGAAAACGATATAATTCCAGAAAGTATGTCAAAACCTATTGAAGGTCTTTGGCATTCCAGCACAATAGGTTGGGATCGAATTTCACATAGATCAGCAATAGTGACTTTATCACCAATTCTTTTAGTAGGGATTTTATCAATTTTACTTATGATTAAAAGTAGAGGTAAAGTACAAAATCGGTTTCCTTTAGATGATTTGATTTGCTTAATTGAAGCAGCTGGATCTGGAGATTTAGTGAATGGATTTGAAAAATTAGAACAAGAAGAGCAAGAGAATTTGTTGAGAGATTTTGATGAATGTAAGAATCGGAAAGAGGTTTGTAGACTTGAAGAACTTGAAAGGGTTAAAGTTAGATTAGAACAAGAATTCGATCAAGAATCAGAGTGGAATTTAAAGTATTGTCCTTGATGGAAATTTTCAGGTTGATCATTAATCTTTGTATATATCAAAGTGTAAGGGATTGGTTGGGGTTTTGAGGAGTTTTATTCTTTGAAAAAGAAATGTTGGCATATGGTCTTTGGTTGTTGTAGTTGTTGATGTACTTCTCTGATCCCACTATTCTTTAAAAAAACAATAAAAATTATCATTGGTAAAAATCAAAAGTAAAAACCTTTGTACTTTGGGTTTGGCTATTGAAAAAATTGATGCAGTTGCTCGACCAGATTGGATGTTTCTTGAAGTTAAGAACTTTGAGAGGGGTTTCACTGTTGTGTATTGTTTTACCCTTAAGATGTTATATAGCAAGAATGGACACTATATTTGCAGTCTTTATCAATGGTGGTTTGGCCAAGCCAACTTAGCGCTTAGCGCAGCGCTAGCTTAGTGATTTTGGGCCGCTAAGATAGTGCAAATTTCTTAGCGGACCTCTGCTAAGCTAAGAGGCTTTGGTACTATATTTGATTGCAGAACAATACAATCAGCTGTGCTGCTCTTGCACAGAGTTCCAATAGTGAAATCAAACAAATCAAGGCATCAGCCCAACCCAGTAAGATTAAGGATGATGATGAATCATGATGGATTCAACAATGTGCTACTTTATTTCTCTGAAGCAACTCATAACCAGGACAAGGTGATTTTTTTGTAAGTCTTTCAGGGGTCATCTTTCTTCACACAGCCCACTCTTTGCATATGATAGGACAAGACGAAAAAACCTCTCAATCACAAATGTCTATGGTGCAGAAAGTCTGATATATAAGTCAGTAATACCAACTCTTGAGTCAAACTCAAGGTTCGTTGGGATGGCTGTCAGGGTGGCTACTACTTTAGAGAGTCAAGTAGTCTAGTCATTACTTGATTCAGAGTCCTGACAAGAGATTCCACTGGTTACGCGGGATATCCAATATATCTTATCCTAAAGTGAGGATGATGATCATAACAAACGTGGGTAAACCACAAGCTCTTCACGGTGTTTCAAAGAAACACAATTGGCCCACTGTAAGTTAACAGATGTGAGGTGGTCAACCTTTAGGCCTGGTTATAATCTCTGAGATACAAGATCTAGAGTAGCCTGCGTCCAAAGACTAACAGGGATCTTGCCAACTTTGCGTTGCAAGAACTGAGTAGTGACCAAGTAGATCCACATAGCTTTTAGGTACGTAGAAAGGTTCTGGATTTAAATCAACATTTCATAATCGAAGCTATTAGCCGGAAAGGACAAATACAATGGGACTATGTTTAGCCAGGAAGTAGACATGCGATGGGACTAACAAGATACTTGGAGTAGCAAAAGGTAAGGATTATAGTTCAAGATACTAGGAAGGACAAAGCAACAATTCAACTTTAAGCAAGAAGGGGTAAAGTGGAACTGAGATTTAGAGACATGCGTAACTAATCCAGCTGGACTTTGGAACAGAGGATGGTCTGAAATAATTGGTTAGAGTATGATAAGGTGAGGCTCTCCATCCCTTGGAGAGACTTCCTTTATTTATATTCCTTTTGTTCTGATTTAAAGGATATATCGGAGATACCCTTTTCTTGGCGTAGTCTCCTTATTAAATACATTCAATTGATATATATTCAAGCCCTATTCTATACGTGATCAGTTCAATCTTGCTTCCAAGACTTATTTCATTAGTCTTCTGGATCTCAATCAAGATTTCTGATCAAGTTCTTATGAAAGGCAATTGATTGTTTTCAATTGATTTGTTCTCAAGTGTGACAGAACGTGATTGTATAGCTTATAAGTTTGGCAGTAACTTAGTACATTTCAATCACATCATCTCTATGGTGCAAAGGTGGACAATATTCAATAGACTAATAGAGAAATCTGGTATTCAACTTGTCCTCATTCAGAAGAGCTTGTTAGAATTTTGGTGTTATGGAAACTATTTAGATTTCTTCTTTACCAATGTAGCTATCATCTTTCCGTTTTGAGATGTCTTTCAGATGACCATTGAGAGTACATTGTACTGTTTAATATGTCTTCATACTAAACCTATCAGACTGAATATAAGCAATCAAATGTTTATTTCAAAGCTATCTCAGCTTACAAATAAGTGTAGTACTTATGGCTCTTTTGCCAGTGCAAAGAGCTCGAGTGCTGACAATGGCAATCTGCAGACTGAACTGGGATCAGCTGCAAGTCCTCAACAACATTGGGCAATCAAAGATGGTGGAAATATCCCACCAACAGTTTCTGATTTGGAAAAGATTGCAAAGAAAAAGACTCAATCCAGTTCAACACTGAATTCCTTTGGCATTGAACAATCAATAGCTCAGTACGAGGTCAATATGATTGAATGCTTTGTCTGTGGCTTTTCCAGCAAGCTCTACCCTGGAAACGGATTGAACATCCACCCTTATGTGCTGCTTTTGACTATGAACAACTGGGAGTATGTATAAACAAGCTGAAGTGGTATATGTGTCCCTTTGCAATTCAATCTGGACTGAGCTTCAGGTGTTTTATGTCTGCTTTCTAATCAACTAAACGTTGATATGAATGAATTTACCATTCAATTTTTATTCACATTTTACAGAATCTTGAAAACAAGTTCACAATTGTTCAAGATTTCTGAACAACAAATGGTTATGCACACACCTTCAGTGGTGTATCCATTTATTTCATTAATTTGAATTGGGAATACAAAGTCATGCATCTGACTTTGAAGATGGTTGCTTGGCAATGCAAGGCATGTGAAGTAAATCTCTTTGTTTGTGTATTCATCTTATATCCCCATAAGCCGTGTTAACAGTGTCTCCAATGTCACTGTAGGTTATTGATCTGATGCTGAGCAAAGACCTAGCAAAATTTCACTCAACAGGCCGTTAGCAAGGTACTAATGTGAAGAACCAGGCATACTTTCATACATATGATGGTGACTGGGAGGATCTCAATGCCCTGCAAGAAGAGCTTTTGGTATGGATCAAGAGCAAATTCTAACTCCATCAGCTGATTGATACTGAAAATTGTTTTTGACTCTACAGCCATTTCTTCTGTTGACTAAACAATTCAAGGAGAACAGTACAAATGGCTCAAATGTGTCCTACCCAAGTATTCAATTATGTTGGATTGTCTCAAAAAACAACAGGATTCTTTAGAAAAAATGGCCTGTTTTGTATTGCAGAGATGGTCTTCTGTATGAAAATTACTGGAATGAAGCTCTCAGACGTGAGAGTATTGTATTTGAGACCATCTTGAACCCACTATTTTGCCACTGGTTCTTCAAAAGAACCTTTGGTTCCCAATATCCCAAGACTGTCAAGAGTCTCACAACATTTACCAATGTGTTCAATGTTTGTAGAACTGAGCACCCGGACCTCAACTCTCAACAATCATTGTGCAACAAGCAACCTACCACATCAAGCCTAACCAGAACCATTTCATATGTTTATCAACTCTTCACCCAGAATCCTCAGGCTGAGCACAAAGATGAGCTTAAGAGGTACCTCAAGGGCAATCATTGCTTATTACTGGTGCTCAAAGATGGGGTGATTGTTCCAAGTTGTGTAATGAAATGGCGGAAATTAAATATTGAATTTGTTGATACCTAGATGGTCCTTAAACAAACACTTTCTGATCAGGATGATCATTGATTGTAGGATCACAAACACATCTATCTGGTCCTTGCTTCAATGGCACACAATTAACTTGGGATTCCAGCTTCATCTTCAGCAGTTGAGAGATCCTTTTCAGCCACTGCTGATGTTTGCTCGGCAAATCAAGGTCAATTGGAACCACGAACTATTGGGAGGAATGTGATTAGCCTCTTGTGGCTCCATGAAAAGGTTGGACTGGTGGTCGAATGGGTAATGGTGGCCAGTATTCTAGCTAATCATGCTGCAAAGGTTATTTCAACTTAAAAGGTTTTGTATCTTGGTTATCTTAAATGAATATAAACAATTTGTCATTTTTATGCCTAAAGGTTCCACTAAGGTGCTAATTGGTGGTTTAGCATTATATATTGTGTCAAGCTATTACATTGTAATAGATCAACAGGACCAAAAGTTTACAGCTAAGCTATTGTCTTAAATTTAGTGGGAGTGCACTAAGAATTAGTGTCAGTGCGCCATTCCTGATCAGGGCATTGCTGAGCTAAGCCAAGGTTGGGAATATCCTTAGCTTAGCTTAGCAAGCCACCATTGGCAGAATTGATAGTCATCAAAGTTTGAAGTTGCTATCCTAGACCAAGTTGTAGAGACAAGGGAAAAGGAAGCAAGTGAGATTGATGGAGAAAGAATTGTACTTGACCAATTTTTGATTCAAATTGATCTTGATGCAACAGAGCCCAAAGTTTTAAGGCTTCCTCTGGGTTTATGACGGTGAAACTTGAAAGCTGGTGTGGAGCATCTTGCAAAGTGCTGTATTATTGGTCAAGAACAATAGATTATCAAATTTGAAATGGCTTCTGAAAAGAGGGGAAAAACCAATAACAAATTGGGTTTTTTGAAAAAGTGGAAAATAGATGATTTTCACAAAATAATGCATTTCTGCCCGTTTATGTAAGCTATACCAGACAGAGCCTCAGATTATAGGCACAGTACCAAGTCAGTTTACTTTGAATGGTTCAATCTGTTTGATGGCAGCTGCTGTATCTGGATATTTGGCAAATGATTCAAAAAATCAGAAGAAGAAGAGGACTTGTGGATGGGTTTTGATGAACATAAGAAGGAGAAGGGAGTTGTATACTTGAATAACTAGAGAAGTTTGAAGTTATATCAGAACAGTGATTCATCCAATAACCAAAATGGAATTTAAAGTATTGCCCTTCAAGAAAATTGAAGACTGATAAATTTTTGTATATGATGAAGTGTAGGGCATTGATTTGGTTTAGGACTTTACAATGTTGACATGTGTAAAACACCTTGGTTATGTTTTTTGATGTTTTTTATGCATTTCTTGAAGTGTCTTTGAGCTAACAAGCTATCAAATAAGTTTGCACCAAGCGCTGTGATCTTTTTAAGACCTTCCAATTTCTTGAGAGGGAATTCACAATGCAAAGTTATGATTTTTGAAGCTGAGGGGAGGAAGCAATGTTAGTTTTCAACAAAGTGATACAGTTGCTTTAGCAGATTTGTTTTCCCCTTGAGTTGAAAATCTCTCTTTGAGATGAGAATTATGTTTACTCCACCTCCTTTTACCTTTATCATTAACATGTCATCAAGTGTTGTTGGACTTCAGAAAAAAATAATTCAGTTTTTTACTACCTTAAAGAAGATTAAGCTTCAAAAGTTACCACTGAAAAACAAAAAATATGGTCTTTGCTGTGTAGTTAAAAACTGAAATTGAATTTTTTATTTTTTCTCAATGGCCAACATATAACAAAATGGTTGTAAATTCAGTCAATCTCATAAAGCTTGACGAGAATTCCGGGCCACGGATGTTCAAAGGCACAACAACTTCCGAATGTTCCCCTGAACGTGGCAACGCGGATAGCTCCCGTGACCCGAAGACCAGTAGACCCGAGTACCGGGCTGCTCATCATATGATGTTGGATGGAAATTTCAAGCCTGATTCTCCCCAATGATTTTTGTAAATCGCGTACCCCAAGTTCCAGCAAACAATCGATAACTCTCAGAACAGCGAACCTCAAAACTTTTTCTGTCCTCCCACCCGCGCCTGCGCCCTGCCAGCAGGGAACCTACCTACTTCGTACGGTAGTCTACGGCCACACGCCCACCCCGAAACACGTTACTGAACTAGATCAGTAAGATCAGACTACTGTCTCATAAAGTGTGTAGGTTTGTGGATAAGGATTCGTGTATAAGGAATGGAACTCAATCCATCACTATACATTTCACCCGGCCTGAGCACATCCCACAGTGGGAGGGGAAAGCCAAATCACTTGATCTTCGCGGGCAAACCTCGGTCAATCTTCTTGAAATCGACTGTAAGATCGCATTATGTGATGGTTTGATTGCGTCCTGATCTGTTTACATGCATTGTGACTCTTGAATATCCAATTTGACCAAAATTCCCCGCATTTCAAACATCGATATCAGGCGATGCGTCGTTGTCCACTCTCGTCCGCGGAACTCGCTGATAGCGGAGAATTCAAGTCGTGAAGTGATACATTTTTGCTGTAGATCGTAAAGTTCCTCCAAGAGTTCTTGGGAATTATTTTGGAATTTTAAAACTTTGTTTGGCTTCTTCTCGCACATGTTAATCCATGCATTGAAGATACGTATTTTGACTGTGATAAAAATGGCAAATGGTAGCCGATGGATTTGAGCGGGTAAGAGTCACACTGCGTAGCATATTGGCCTTCATATCTTCCTAGTCTCTGATACGATATAGACTTCGATATCCAGAGCAATCTAAAACGGATCGGAAAAGTATACTCGTACGCATACCTCATATTATCGCTAGGCTTGATTGGTAGCGATTTCCACTTGCGCCATGAACATCGCGGAAGAACACGAGTTAAAGACGATCAGATTAGGTTCATCTTATTCTGACCGACGATCACGCATAGATACGTCGAAAGAAAGCCGAAAGCCTATGAAAACGCGCGATACACACTCTTCAATTACAGCAGACAGACGAGTAGGCCCCATGGAGCCCTTTGAATGCAACTATAGCGATATTACCGCTGCGTATTCCCTCTCACACATTGAGCATCATCAAACAGACCGGTCCTCAAAAATTGAGACACAAAGGTCAGCTTTTCCTGTAAAGAAATGGATTGATACAATTATTGACTAGTCTATCGTTTTTGATCTTGTTGGATGCGTCACAGAGAAAACCGCAGGTCTTCACGTTCGATTTCTCGTCAAGGTTGGATAGTCATCATTGGCCATTCAATCTTGATGGTCTTCACCATCATTTTTCTCATCTTACCACTTTACAGACAATGCGCTATTCCCAATCGATCAGCTTTACTCGTAAAACGTTCACCTCGAATCTCAATATTGATTGTCACGGGACTTGCAACGATTTGTTCGACATCTGGATCATAGTTTAGTCTTCTTCACTGAGTTTATCTTACGATCACGGATAATGAAGACGAGAAAGATACACATTTATTCTGATTGAAAAAAAAAACAGCTTGTTCTCGCGCGCTGTCGTTATTATGCTTCAGCGACGGTTAAAGAGACCTATCTCTCTGATCCAATTGGTCTCCATCATTGAACTTTCAAGAGGTTCATTATCAATAAAACTGTCCTACCTTAGTTATTGTCTCATCCCGATCGTCCTAGTTGCTTTATTGGAAACACTGACCGCTAGGTAAGTAAAATTGTATCAAACTCATTCTTTGTATTGTACGCCCACAATTCGGTTGCTAACTGAAATATTGCAATACAGCTTTGCTACCTTACTCACTCCTACGAGGATTGAGGTTATGTCCACGATTCGAGGGAGTGAGATCGATTTCGCTAGCGCAGCTTTTAATGAATTCTTCATGACTTCGCCGATTTATAATCAAACAGTAAAATCTTGTGAGGCATATTTGGAATCGCGTTTTCTGCTAAACAAAACTTCAAATGATTGATTTCCTTGCTATTCATGAAGTGCAAAGTAACGACCCAACGGCTCTTGGTCCTCTTCTGACATCTAGTGGAATAGCGTCTGCTTATTCTGAACTCGGATCGTCGAGTTTACTCAAATTCAGAGGAGCATTTTTCAATGCTTCCACAGGTGTGTTTCACTCTATTTGATGAACTTTTGGCAAACAGATATATGACCTATACTCATGTACCTCACGGATCCTAGCTGGTGTGCTTCCCATATTGAAAAAAGACGTCAGTGGAATGGAAGATGAATCATCTACTCAAAAGGATGTAAAAGGAATACTATCAAATGAAATTCCAAGTCGATTTTCAATATCTGGTCAAACTTGGAAATTAGGGAAACAGTTTTCTTCAAATCATACAATGTTTCAACAAGGCTTTACTGCGAAGGTGAAATGTAAAGTACGAAATGTATCCGAACCAAATCGACCATCTTTATTGTCTTCTGCTAGACGTATTGAATTTCCAGATGCCAATGTATCAAAATCTTTGAATTATACTTTGTTTCAATTGACTTTTGACGCAAAGTGTCCAGATGGACAAGTCCTCGGTAAGTCAATTTTGGTATTTCTTACTATAAACCTCAATGATCAAATATGGAACACTGATGATACAGGATAACCTTTTCAATTTTGAAAATCTACTCACTTGATTTACAGTGGTTGACAGTCTTGTCACCGCGATTGGAACGAGATTCCTTGATGGAGGTATAGCTCAGGTGACCCTGTGCTCTGACCAAGATTTATCTGGGAGTAAAACTCCAGGTCATCATTGTAAGTGACTACTTGAGATCTAGAGTGTATCTGTCATGCAACAATTAACTATATATCATTCCTCAGTAATAACAGTTACCGGATCAGGTGGGGGCTATGGATTTCTAGACTCAACTGTATGCGAAATAGACACCAGAATCACAAATGTCCAAGTAAATTACAAAGGATCCATCAATTCTGGTGAAGTGAACAATACTCAAAGTATTACATCAGAGAATGCGTTGATCTCTAGGGCAATAGTATCACTTCTTTCAGTTATGATAAGTAAATCTCAAACTATTTATACTACTGGATTTGGTGATGTGATCAAAGCTATTTATAATAGTCAAAACCCATCATCAACTTTGAACACTACTTATTTTATTTCTGGTGGTGCAAATACTACTTTCATTAATCAGATCTTAGTAAGATTTTTTTCCCAATATCACTGAGTTGAAAATATCCTGCTTTTGTTGATTTTGGAAACTCTTTTTGAAAATAGGAACTTTATTTTAAAGGTCAAGTTGAATTTTTAGCAAGCGTGAGTTTTGAATCTCAAATGAAATCGCATAATTAAATCGCTAAAAAAATATCTTGATGATGTCCTGATGGAATGTGCGTCATAATTACAGTACTTTAGAGCCGCTATCTCAGTAGGAGGTGTATTCCCAGATGATCAATTACCTCAAAATATGACAAAGAATGTAAAAGGTGAATGGTATACCGAATCAATAGGATGGGATCAGACAAAACATAAAAAAACACCGTATATCCTTGGACCATTAATTCCAATCTTTGTCATTGGGTCTCTATCAATGATTTTAGTTCTGGGACCATACATGGACTATTCGGAAGAAAGCGGTAGGAATCAAAATCCAAAGTTTCAACCTGATAATTTGATTGAGGTTTTAGTGGCTTCTACTTATGGTGAACTTGGAATTCAGCTGAGAAGATTAAAGGGTCAAGGATTGAAAAAAATCGGATTACAACAAGTCGAAGTTCTGGAACCTTTAGATGATGAAAGATGGAAAATTAAACTTCATAGACCAAATTCCTTGGATTAAATCTTGGAGGCATTTTTTGAATTGATTTATTTTGAAATATAGTATTTATTATGTAAAGTTGTGGTTGTATGATTTTTTTCGCCTTGAATCCTTTGGAACAAAAGAAATCAATTATGAAAGTCTATAAAATTATCATGGGGTGGAAAGTTGTAATGGAACCTAGGTTCAAGAATTGGTATTCCTTTCTATAGCTTATTGTCACATTTTCCGAAAATGATGATCTTTCTACTTTCTCATGAGCCTTAGTGAAATTGCAACAATGTGTGAGGTCAATTTGATACAATGCCTTTGGTGTCAGCATAGAAATCTCTGTGAATAAACAGTCGTCTGCTTCGCTTCATAGGGATGAAAAATTCAACTCCATTTCTCTTGTCCTCTATAGTACTCTAGTCGATGTTTCATCAGATACATGGGATTGTGTTACATCTTTTTCAGTCAATATCCGCCACTAATAATAATAAAATATATATATGTACGTATCATGAATAAAACAGCAAAGGTTTTTTAGAGTGAGGGATGAGGATCAACGAAATTCAATAAAGCAGCAAGATACTCATTATCAGCTGGCATGACTTATAAATTTCGTGTCTATTGCAGAGGCTTGAGAGTGAAGCTGGAATTTAACTTACCGTTCGGAAAAGCATTGCTGGTGTAATTGCAATCACGTCCAAGCAACACAATAAGGCATTTATAGATCGATATGTTGGACTACACCACAAGGTGAAAGCGAATATATTGACAGAGGTGACAATTTCAAGGTCAGCTTGTGGGTTAACTGGTTACCGAACACGCTCCATAGATAAGGCATATTCCAAGATTTCTAATCGCATAGATTCAATTCGAAGAAACTCAACTTGCTCAGCTCGTCAGCCGATAACATCAATTGGAAACCAACCCCAACGTCAAAGAGAAGCCCGATGAGCATAAGTGTACAGTGTCGGACCAGATACCCTGGAGTGAAGGTTTTAGATGAGTTTGACAAAGTCATTCAGGAATCAGCTCTCAGTCATTTTTTCAAAAACATCCTGTTTGACCTTACTATAGCCTTTTTCCAGTTCGATCTGATTTTGAGACGGTTCGTTGATCGGTTGCTGAAGCGGTAGATCAACCGCACAAAGCTCGTGGCTTGCCAATTCAGTATTTCGCCACCATCCTGCCCCAGGGAATCTCTTCTTGCTTTTGAAAGCGCGTTTGCTTCTCTCGATAATGTTTTCTGTTGGAATTTCACATGAGCCTATCTTGCCACTTTTAACTATCTTGAACGAAGAGCGAATGACTTTGACAAATGCAATGACTGCAATGGCGTAAAACTGTGTTAATGAGAATTCGTGACATGAGGTACAATTACAAATAAAAGTGTTAATTTCTGGACTTTTTATACCATCCCATCGGCATCCTTGAGCGATTCGCGTTCATTATCATAATCAAGAAAGATGGAGAGATGGTCAAATACACGTACAGAAGCAAGAAAAAGCCCAGCTACAATCCAGCTAATGGATGAGTACTTGAGAATTTTGATCAAGAGATCAGTCTCTGATCTCATGATATCAAATGCCTCCGCGGGGCTGAACAAGGTGTGTAGAAGAAGGTGCGGCGTCAGAGAAGATTTGGAGTTGGCTTCTTGTTGCTCCCAAGCGTCAGAAGCAGCGCGAAAGCAAACCACGAGCTGGTCATAAGCTGAGAAGAATTTGGTCATGCGATTGCAGATTAGAATTGCAAAAGAAAAGCAAGACAGCGTGACCAAAATGGGGATGAGTGCGAAGATTGTGTTGAGAATCAGAGGTTGGCAAAGTGTTCTTCTTGTATGTGTCTGGATTGGAGAGCATAGCCTGTGATGGAAAATGAAAGCTGTGTGAGATAGATTGATGATTCCGATAAAGATACATCAATTTTGTCAGACGTTGGCACTCACCATGCATAAAGTGCTGAGACAGCAGTCAGATAGAACCCTATATAACCTGTGCCATTGATATGCCCATGAGGGCAGCCGATATAAGCCAACGCTTTTTGAACCCAAGCTCTCTTGTCTTCTCAGATCATCTGACTGAGGCCCTCTGATATACAACATGGACAAAACATACCTGGTAGCCAGCACACGTCGTACCTGTAATATTGTAATGTTTTGTTGAAAATATTTTGAACAGGAAAGACACCCGTAAGTTGATGAGAAGAAGTCAAAATCAAAGAATGAGAAATTATCATACAGTGATTCTATGAAAAATCAAGCAAGGCGGAGGACTTGCCACACATAAATGTAGGACCATCTTAAGACTTTTCGATCCTTGAAGCTAAAGTAGCTCAGAACTGTATAGATCAAGAACATAAAATTTGCGAGAGCCTGAGTGATTGCCACTGCCTATGAGGATGTATTTTTATCATTTGAGTCATCTTGTTATTCAATACGAAGGGTGATCCAAAGGTGGACGGTTAAGACCAGGAAAGCACGCTCGATACGTACAAGGCCTGCGTTTGGTATATAAAAAGGGGATACGCCTGTTATAATTCAGTGAAAGAAATTTTGAGCAATTCGAACACACGGTGTTAAGAAATTGAATCACAAAAGCTCAACTGCTGTCGACATGATGTGTGCGAAACCACCAAACGTGTTTGTCTCTAGCATGCCCCCTGCGCCTCAGTGGTATGAATACCACAACAAGACAAGCAATTATTGTTATGATATTGCTAGCTCCAAAGACCACCAGAAGAACGTAGGTAAATTTTGGTACTGCTGGAAACACCCAACCGTCAACGAGATGCATGATAACTTCGTAAGGGTTTTGCTCCGGTGGGATGCGGTTGAACAAGTATTCATATGGCGGAATTGTTGAGTGTTGGGTGGAAGCGACCAGAGAAAGGCGAAGGTGGCTCATCGGATTGTAGGTAGACGGGGAGATAAAATTCTTCAAAAGTGTCGACAGAGGGCACAGAGCGCAAGCCAAAGAGCTATGTAGCCTATAAGATAAAATAGGAGTTCCAGTAGGCGAACCAGTCACTCACAGACAATTCGATCTTATTGATATCATCCTTCAAAACAGGGGCATCAACTTTCAGTGCTGAAAAGATGTAATCTGTACGGGATCAGGCTCACGTATACGAAGACTTGGAAAAGGCTCAATCCTGAGACCGATCCGATGGCTTCAACTGTACGCAAGCGACAGTTCCCTAGCCCACGTCAATGTTTTGAAAAAAGAGTACAATCCACAGTACAGGAAATTCTGACAGAAAATCGCCTCACAAATCAGGAATTTCGAAAGTCATCAAGTTAACCTTCACAGCGGCGAGATAAACAGCCGGGCGAATTTATGCAAGAAGTCCTTCGAAAGACTTCAAAGGAGCCCGGCAGCAGTGAGTGTTGTCAAATCTCGTCAAATCAAAGACGTCTCAAATAAATCGGCCGGAATCTTGGGGCCCGCCAGACTCCACGGTCATACATACAGTACCACCTTTCTGCAGGTGACTCGTTTAAGAGATTGTCAAAACTTAAAGTATGCTGCGAATTCACATTATCTCGATTCCTGCCAGCCTTTTTATGCAGTTTGGAGAATTTATCTAGGTCCTCCACACCTATTTTCAACCTTACATAACTATTCCGCGAGATTCGAAGCCCACCAGATTTCAGTGGCTGATCAGTCGAAAGATGTGTGGGAAGCACTTGTTGGGAAATCCTGGTAAGAGATCTGTCCTCAATGGCCAGGACTTCTACCTGAAGGATAGCCGAAATGATCCCTTCCCGAGTAGGCGACAGAAGGCGCGCGATACATGGGTGCGATACTTGATCTGAGATGATGTTGGAGGTGTACCTGCTTGCTGAAAAGTCAAGTCCGGGGAGGTAATGATCCTTGGAGGAACTCGTGATCGTAGATAAAGATGACAATCAGTATGTATGTATGTGATCACCAAATGAATCTCAAATGAGTCATGTGTGGTGAAAACTGGGAAAATATGATGAAGAAGTACCCCATTCTAGCTGTTCCAACATAAATCTTGGTGCCATATATTGCTCGTAGACTCCTTAAGCAAGTTTGACCCTTATAATACAGAAGAAAGCTTATTTTCTCATCACTCTTGCACCATATCTTTACCAAAATTTACTCTTTTTGGCCCGCTGGGGGGAAGGATGAAGTTTACCGGACCTCTTAAAAAGGAGATGGCATTTGAATAACAAAACAACTTGACCTGAAAAAATGAGATAAAAAGTCAATTTGGACCATATCTTCAACAACACCACATCTGTGTACAATATATCAGTAATAACTCACTATCAACGTTTACAAAGGCCATGGGATATGGTCTTTCCTCAGGAGCCAGACCTTGACACCATTGATAGTTCTTCAAGGAAGATAGAACCACAAATTTCTGTGCTAATGAAGATTTCCAAGACCATTTTTACTTTGCTGAACCTCTCTCCTTGCCCCTCAAATTTCTAAAAGTTTCTGAGGTGATAAATATATATCTTTCTTACATACCTATACAATCATCACCATTCATAATTTTCTCCAAAATGCAAGTGTTGGCTCAGAAATAGCTCATATTCATTACCTTTTGAATTCTATCATTATGATATAACTCAAAATTGACATCAGCTATATAAAAAATGTGCATGTAAATATGTTTTGAGGTTCATTTGGATCTGTCAAATGTAAAACTTTTAGCCATATGGTTTCAATTTTGGGCAAATTAAAAAAGATATCGCCCAAATTTGTTCTTGATGAATGATACATGGAACATATTGGTGAGATTTTTATCACATATATAAGCATCACTTCTATCAGTTTGACAACAAAAGGCATATGTGTTGTGATAAATGAATGAAGATTTACTTTCTAGCAATTTTGACATGATCCATCCTTGGATCCTGACTTCTTGTCTAACAAGTGCGCCACTTTCAGATAAATATAAAATCATCTGCTTGCACATAGCAGTTTCTAAAATTTTACAGAAGATGAACACACAAGGTCTCACAATGGACACAAAAGACTTGAAGAAACCCTACATCCTTTCTTGATGATATTTACAAATTGATGCAATGTTTTCGGTGCGCAATGTGGCCGCCTGGCCTGTAGAAATTGATGAGAGGGAAGTTAGCTACCCACTAGTTGATAAAATGACAGTAAGAGTCTTGTTTGGAGGTCAGCATGGCTTAAACGATTACTGTCTTGGGGTCCACCCACCATCAAATGCCTTTCGTTGACATTCCCAGCCTTGGTTCTCACCAATTTGGGTTTTGAGAGATTGGAGGTGAAGTCACTTTTACAGCTGAAGCAATATTTTGATCTGCCATTCTATAGCTTGGCGGCCGATGACATGTAAGAACATTTCAGAATCAGTCAACATGATGAAACAGTGATTTTTGAGAATGCTTTTATGGACTCAGCTTATCGTGTTCCTCGAAAATGAATTTTGGAAAATAAATCAAAAGCTTGCTTCACTACTTTTTCGGAATCGCGTCTTATAAGGATTCGGAGATGCTTTCAAAGAACGATGCTTTTTTCAAATCACCAAAAGTTTCTTTGAAATCAAGAAACTCATATGATTCAAGAAGATATCACACTTCATCAATTGCTGACCAGGGAGCAACGACAAAAATATGCTCCAATGACTTCAAAGTTGAATATCCCATGGTTGGAGGCGTAATGAAGGCCAATCCGCTTCAAAATTCTGACTTTCTTGATTTCAGTATCCAAAGATTACAAAATTGATATGTCCATCAGCATTTAGTATCATTGCAAAGTCAATCCTGGCACTAACGATCAAGAAAAATGAGTGATTGAAATACAAACATTATCGCATTATTTAAAAACGCTAATAGAGTGCTTAATGCTAAAGATCAGCGATCAGCGATCAGCATCAAATATGTCTGTAAGTATAAAAAGCTCACTTTTCCCTGAAATTCTTTCTCCCCTCTCCACCACCACACTCTTCACTCAACCATCGCATAAAAAACTTGTTCACTTTTCTTTGAATCTTCCTCCGCTTGATCATCATGAATTATACTAAAGCTTTCATCTCACGTCTTCGAAAGACATGCTTGATTTATTTACCTTTCAATTTCTTCTTCGTCATCAGTTTAATCATAATCACTTCCAAAATCTATACACCTGATGTTCCCGACAGTTTTATATTAAAATTAATCGCTCGAAACTTGATTATAATCCTTCCATGGGCTCTTTTCTTTTCTAATACACTTTACTCACACTTTGACGCAATCCCTCTCAACAAGCCCATCGCTGACAACGAAGAAGACATCGAACTTGGACCTTTACCTTCACACCGCCCTACTTCTAAGCTCCGCGCTTCAAAGGGTAAAGCTCCAGCGAAGATCACTCCTCATCAATCCGTTGTAAATGACCTTGGTATGTCATCTTCTCTCCTCGTTTTTCTCTTGCTTCGTTTTTGAGCCATTCTAACAATCTTTGTTTGATTTTGTAATCCTTTTTAGGTGAAGGTCCCTCGAGCCGCCCTTACGGGATCGAGCAGACTGCTTTCTCCGAATTTGTTGACATCGACCTTGGTTAGTCATCTTTCCTATTTTCGCTACTTCTGCGATACATCCTAACAATCGATTTTTTGATTTTTTAATCCTTTTTTAGGTGAAGGACCCTCGAGCCGCCCTTACGGGATCGTGGATGCTTCCTCCTCCGAATTTGTTGACATCGACCTTAATATGTGACTTCTTCCGGTACTTTCCTCTATGCTGCTTCCCTGAACCGTCCTAACGATCACCTGCTTTTCAATCATTTTTAGGTGAAGGTCCCTCGAGTCGCCCTTACGGTGGGATCGAGTGTTTCGTAAACTGATTCTGGTTAGTCATTTATTCTAGTGGCGTAGCTTTTGGAAGGGGTTTTGACATTCCCTTTGCTATTTCAACCTTTTAGATAACGAACGTCTTATGATTTCTTCTAGCTTAATATTTTAAAAGTTATTAAAAAATGGTTATGATCCTCTTACTCTTATGTCAGATGGGTTCAATTTCCCCTATCCGTTGATGTAGATACATAGAATTTTATGATTCGAAGTTTTGGTCACAAATTTGGAATTTATGATAGATTGATATAGATCATCTTTGGTAATCTTTTGAGTATATACTCTGATTCTGAGTGCTCCCTTGTGAGCGCAAATGCATACAAACATGATGAATACTCTGAGCTGCTGCCTATTCAAAGTTCGTTCATGAGATATCTGATGGGGTGTGTATCACACATCCTCACATTACATTGTCGCAATCTGATGATAAGATATCCTCATAAACCTCATTTAAGGACGCAGCTTCTATCTCTTGCAGCAATTGTGGTTCGCTGGCTAAGCTTGATTGGGTGCTTCAAGCTCCAAGTAGATGCAAACATCATAGTTTTCATAGTGGATTTCATTGCGTGGATTTGGGTCTCACTATTATCTCTAGGATACCAAGATCCTTCAAATCCCTTCTCTGTCTTCGTAGCAAATTCGAATTCGAGCGTTTGTTCGTAAAATGAGACATAGAAATGAATGATTCCTATGAACTTCATGATGTAAACAGCACAGACAAGTGGTAAGCCGTGAGATGGGCTTGGGTTGGGGTAAAACCTCCCAAGTTCTCAAGCCTATATCGATGATCCTGGAGACGTTTGACCGACGAGAAGATGCCCTTCGATTGGAGAACATCTGGAATATTCGTTTCCATGCCTTTGTTCGATCAGCTGGATGAGATCGATCAGACGAAGAGATTTGAGTTGATGGTCCTTTTTGGGATAAATCTGATGGCTCACTCGATTACCATGAAGCGAATGTCTGCTCTCAGTGCTGGAGCCTGGGTCTCAACAAGACCCCGGAGACTTGTTCTTACCCGAAATCAGTTATCTTCGAGTTTCGGGTTTTTGTCTATTCACTTCTGAAAATGATTTCGATCCTGATCAGCACATCCTAAACTGATTTTGTACTCTTCGTTCGCCTTGAGTCTTGATTAATCTACCCCAAAGCTCACACAAGATGGCTTCTATCTTAATAGTGATGGGTGTAAGCGGTTGCGGGTGAGTATGATTGAGCACAGGTCATACTTACTTATAAATCTCTACAACCTGCTAATCACCATCAACTCATAGGAAGAGTACAGTTGCAATCGAGCTAGCCAAAAGACTAAAGGTCGAATTTCTAGACGGTGATGATGTCCATCCTGAATCAAATATTCGTAAGATGAGTTCTGGTATACCATTAAATGAGGAGGTATGTCTTATGATCGATCGATGTTTCGATTGAAGACTGGTCCACATTTACTTCGATTCTTGGGGTCCTCCTTCTTAGGATCGTTTACCATGGCTTTTAAGCTTGAGAGAAAAAGCAGTGGAATTAGTTGAAGTAGCTCATTTGCGAAACCCGAGAAATTCAGTTGATCTTCCACCACCGATGGCTGTCATAGCTTGCTCTGCATTGAAATCTTCTCATCGGGACATCCTACGAGGCCTTCACAGTCTTCATGCAGCTTCAACATCCAGTGTCCAGATAAAAACTTACCTGATCTACCGTAAGCTACACCTTCGCCTTAATAATTGTCTCAATGGGTATTGAACTTGAACATCCTCGCTTTTTCGCTTGAAACTAGTCAAAGGATCTAAAACATTAATTGAAAGTAGAATGAAAGCTCGTCAAAATCATTTCATGGGAGCTGAAATGCTTGAATCACAATTACGAACTCTTGAAGAACCTAATCCGGAAGTTGAAAATTCAACCAATAGTTCTATCATCACTATATCTCTCGAATCGAGAGAAAACAGTCAACAAAAAGAATTATCCGAAATTGTTGAGCAGATATTGGCCAAACTCAAGGAGGAAGGATGTTTATCAAGGTAAGCGTTCAATCTGTGATTCTCTGTGACCGTGCCTCTCATAAATAATCGAATTGGATAAACATTTTTGAAGCAGACCAACTGCATCAGACTCAGTAACTCTTCCACCAATAGAAAAAGTAGTTGGCCCGGAAGCTGAAGCCAAAGAATCAAGAAAAGCCCTTTCATTACTTTTTGAAGTTTCAGAATCAATCGATCGATGCTTAATACCTCTTCTACAAAAGATCGAATCACCATGCCATACCTATGAAGATTTAATCTTGGTGTGTCAGCAAATAGTCGAAGAGGAGTTTGATTTAGAAGATCGAGTGAGCTTCTTAGGTAGTCATCCTCGGATTGGTGAAGTCAAAGGTCTTAGTAAAATAAGTGCTAATGAGCAACAGAATCATAAGCCAACCGATCCCAAAGTCTTACAAGAACTTGAGGCAAGTCCCTTCCTTTGTTGAACAATGAGATCCACAAACACGGTTCTTAAATTGTCCGTTAAGAAACATCACTGATGATAGAATTGCTTTGATGTGGCACTTCAGCGGTTGAACCGAGTTTATGAAGCATCTTACCCCGGCTTAAGGTATGTGACGTTTGTGAATGGAAGGTCAAGGGAGGAGATAATGCACGAGATGCAACACAAATTGTACGGCGATGGAGGTTTGCAGGACACGCTCATGATCCACGAGCGCGATGATGCATGGCACATTGAGGTCGCGCGAGGTATCAAAGACGTATTCAAAATCGCAGTGAGCCGGCTTGGCGTCTTGCAAAGGAAATGAAGTGACACCGCGTGCGAATACGAAAAGCTCAACGTCCACAATCTTGAAAAGGTATCACCGCAATGTGATGAGCAATGCAATGCGAGTTGGGGTCCATATCAGAGTGAACACTCAAATGTATTAATTTCATCATAATGCAATCAACATCTATTCCTCATCTGCTTCGTCATCTTGGTCAGCTAAGAAGTACTTGAGTTCATAAGTGTTCTTGCTAGAGGCAATGACCCTATAGAACAAAGATTCAACCGATACGTTAGTGATTGATAGCTAGATAGTCATAAAAAGTAACCTACCGAATGTAATTTCGGATTTGGTGCTTCTTGAGGAACTTCTTGGTCAAGTATTTAAGGTATCTCTTAGAGAAAGGGATAGTAGAAGAAACAGAGAGTTTGTAGGTACCTGAAAAACATGTCAAATGCTTCATTAGTAATTATTATACAAAACCAAACGAGAAACTCAAGAAATTCAAAAATAAAGTAGAAAACTTACCCTCAGTTTCAATCTTGATCTTATCACCTAGTTGTCCAGCACGTCCATCAACTTTGATTCGATCGTGAAGGAACTTTTCAAAAGCAGGTCCATCGAAAACTCCATCACCAGCCGGTTTTGAGAAATCAACGTAAAACTTCACAGGTTTAGCAGCAAGAGCAGTAGTAGTGGTCTTTGACTAAAGATTGGTTTTTTGGTTTTCGGTTTGACGTAAAATCGTTTTTGAATGAAGGGAAAAAGTTAGTCGGAATCTTTAATCTCTACCGAGACGCTAATGAAAGCCATTCGGCAAAAGATCATCCTAGATAGACTCACGGGTGCCATTTTTGTTTTTCTGATTGAGATAGAAAAAGATGGATTTCCGGATGGCCTACACGTAAAGTTGTGCAAAGCTAGTGAATCGTACTCTGGTGAGGAATCCGAGCGGCAGACTGTATGCGCTCAAAAGAATGGTTTGGTGTGTGAGACTGACAACTGCAGAGATTAGGTTAAGGACTTATGGTTACGCAAAGGGCGCGCATCCGGGTTGCGCATCATCGGGCGAATCTAAGTCGTTGAGCCTGCGTGCACTCCATGATGCATGCCCTAAATATTACACCACCTTTAAGACTGCTCCAGACTGCCAGTTGACTAAGGGTACTCAAAGTAAGTATGTACGTGTACATACTTTTTGCTATATACTTTTTTTGGCGGGGAAGACAAGGCCAAAAGTATCTTTTTTTCTTTGTCCCCGCCAAAAAAAGTATGTAGCGAAAAGTATGTAGCGCTACATACTTTACTTTGAGTACCCTTACTGTTTACAGCCGTTCCAAGAAAGGTTGACAACTTTTTTTTGGAGAAAGTTGTCTCCGCAGCGGCTAAAACCAAAGACAAAACTTGATTACAGGTTTACAGCCGTTTCAAGAAAGGTTGACAACTTTTTTTGGAGAAAGTTGTCTCCGCAGCGGGTAAAACCAGAGACAAAACTTGATTTACAGGTTTATTCTTTTCTGTATTCTTCCAATTAGCCGAGAGACAAAATCGGGTGAGGGACAAAACAGGACAAAACCCGGGTTTTGCACATTGGCGAGATTTTCAAAAAAAAATCAATCTTTGTTGAAACAGCTGTATTATTTCCTGTATTCTTCCAATTAGCGGAGAGACAAAATCAAGTGAGGGACAAAACCAGGGTTTTGCACATTGGCGAGATTTCCAAAAAAATCAATCTTTGTTGGAACAGCTGTAGGTGACTGTTGAGGGATCCGAGTAGTTTAGGGATCCTCTCAAGGTCCTACAGAATGGAAAAAGAAAGTTTCTCAGATATAGATTTAGACTCCCTTGAGCCTTGAATCTTTGTGGAGGAATGGTCTGATGCTGAATTGATGAATTTATCCATTTCATCAATCATTGTGAAACTTCATGCCCACATATCCTCATAACATAATTGCATTTGACCATTTCTGGATATTTTGGAAAAAAATGATGAGCTTGAATTCTGTGATACTATATCCACCAACTTGTGATATTCAATCATACTTTAATGGTTTTGGCATCTTCTATCTCTACCTTAGAAAAAATCTCAAGTCAGGTTTTGTTTGTGCACACTTAAGAATGAGGAAGCTTTCTTCTTGGCCAGGTGACTCTCTATCAAGAATCAAGCTTAAGGACCTTGATGTTGCAAAGTGATGTTGATTAACCTTCATCAAGTTGATCATCAACAGAAGAATAAAGTTAAAATTTGACCACATGGGTTTTATTCTCCATATTCTGGAGCCATGATAAATAATTTCACTGGGTTATGATCCTATGATAATCATTGAAATGTCAATACGTAAAGCAAAATAAATTCAAGTTTGTAGGTGTATGTGTTATCAACTGATGACCAATCTGATTTCTTTCAAAATCCAAATCATCATCATTTCGATACTCCAAATATCCAAAACCTCATAACCAACTTTACTTAATTCCTCAATCTGAATTTCAAAAAAAAAGGAAAAACAACCACTGGAATTCAAACTTCTTAAACATATGCTAAATAATAAACTTTTTTTTGCTAATGATTTTTTTATAAACATGATATCTTGATATACAAAGACAAAGAAGAAAAAAAGACAAGTAAATAAACAAGCAAATACATATAAATAAATAAATAGAAAATCAAAAACAACATCTTTTCATGTATACAAGATGTTTAATAAAGATCTGCACTGGAAACTTTTCCATGAGTGAGGGGGGAAGGAACAAAAAAAGAAAAACATGATTCTTGGATTTATATTTATATGATTTAAAGAAATATATAGTTTTTCCTTTATTTACTAAGATTTCATAGATTTAATTGGAATGATATCTAAAAAAAACACTAGATTCCTCAAATCAAATCAAGTCTTTCGTTGATCGAGTTCCAGAATATGTTTCTTCAAAATTTGAAGGCTTCATTTTCTTTTGATCATCATCTTACTGTATTGTCCTTTAAAATTCTAACCTATGAAGTCATTGATAATCAATTTCATAAAGCTTGATGAAGTGTTCCCAACTTGAACGAATTAACGATGAACTTATGTCAAGCTTTCTGGTAATATGCTATCAAAGATCTCATGCTCAGATCTATAAAATCCCACGAACCAATCAACAAAAGTTTAAGAAGGTCAGTTTTATTGTGAAAGAACTGAGTGAATAGATCAACATTCAAAATTAACTCACGCCTGGACATATAGGTTTGGTATCAAGTTTATCAGCAAGCCAATGTGAAAAAGTCAAAATGATTCCATTAGTCCAACCGAATCCATCTTGTACTGAATATTCACCACCACCACCTGCGGCATTAACATTGGTAACATTGAATTTTTCAAACCTGAATGAATAATCCAATCAAAAAGAAGATCTTTAGTAAATTGAATAGCTAAAAGAAGTTAAGAGTAGAAAGGTAAACAATAGGTTTCTTACATGTGACCTGATTTTCCAATACTTCCAGCTCGATCTAAAGACTCAGCAGAAAGCTATAAAACATTAAAACAACATTAGAGATCTCGACTCAAGAATGATACCAGGGTGAAACAAAAGATCAAAACATACTTCAGGTACTACACCAGGAACACTTCCACCCGTAGCATACCAAGAACAAAACGAACTAGCAATCAATCTATGAGCAATAGTTTCAACCATTCCTTCACTCCAACTTTTCTCATTCACATTCTTTAGATTTCCAACATTTCCTAATTCACCAAACGTCAAATTATTGAAAACGATTCCAGTCCCATCACTCTTAGGTTGGTTAGGTAACTCATCTTCATTTAGTCCAAAATGATTAGATGGTAAGTAATTAAAGTTTGAGGCTTTTTCTATAAAGCTTGTAAAGTTTCCTTTTGAGATACTTTCAGGTAAGTTTTTATAGGCTTGTAAAACGATGTAAACGTGAGGTGGCCATACATTGGGAAAGTCCTAATCAAAATCGATTCAAATGAGCATGATAGATATCTGAAGGCCTTTTTGAACAATAATGACCGGAAAAGTTCAGATTTAACTCACCCATTGAAGTCCTGTTGGGATTAGACTTGCAGGTACAGAACCGTTGAATCGAGTAGCAAGGTAAGCAGGACCAGCAAGAGCTTTTTGAGCGATAGCTTCATCATTAATCATCGAATCAGGATAAATCCTAAACCAAATCAAATTAAAACTTCATCAATATTGATTGAACAAAAAATCAAACTGAAGAAAAAAATCATGTCAATCCTTACCCTGCCCAATAAGGTGCATAACTTGCAGGAGACCAAATCAGACTACGAGAATTAGAAGTTTGATTAAAATCATAAAACCCTAATCGGTTCTCATCCCAAAATAAATCAACGATAGCTTCTTTAAGATCTTTAGCACGACCTGACCAATATTGAACTTTTTCATTAGATGGTTCTATTTCTCTTTGGTACAGTTCACTTAAGGCAATAAAGTTTTTGTACATGATCGAGTTTAGGTCAATCTGTGTAATGTAAGAGTATGATCAGAGTAGGAGGTGTAAAAGATGTGGATCAGGATCTGGAATGTGAGTTGGTTGAAGAGTCAAAGGTTTCAAGATACTTGAGCATACCGGAAGAATGTTGACGATGTTCAAAGTTCTCAAAATTGGAGCGTTGATAACCGTGTCCGCTGTAGGTACTTTTGCCCACCTGATGTACCACCGGTGTGATGTACGCAGAAATCTTCATTAGTTAAGCTGACTTCTATTAGATTCCAAATATCATTTTCAAAAACAAAGGACACAAACCTAGAACCCGAATAATCAAGGCCTGATTCTGCGCCTGATGCCAATTGTGAATAGAGTAAATCACGATCATTGGAAGATAAGTTTCTTGAAGGAAGATAATCAGTAGGGTTTTTAATTTCTCCCCAGACTACTTCAAAATCAATATGATATCCTCTAAAAGATAAGACTAGAATCAGTAAAAGGCAAAAAAAGAAAATCACATAGGTTGACTGATATGAAAGAAAAAAAGGACAAACTCTGGACGAGGAGCCGAGTTCTTGACACGGTATTGATAAACATCATGTTTCCTTGAGGTGAATGGCGAATTAACTGATTCTAATCTATTCTCATGCCACCAACTGATTTCTTTTTCCACGAGCGGTAGAGCACGAGGCAAGAGGGAAATATCATTCCTAGAATTCAAAGTTTGATGCTCAGCACGGTAGAAACCCAAGACTTGAAATCGGATGACTTACGTGGTGGTTACATATAAATGCAACATCTGATGAGAAAAAAAGGGAAAAAATAAAATAAATCAAATCAAAGAGACAAGTTAATTGATTATAAAAAAACTTGAGTAAGAAAAAAATGGATTTATTATTATACCTGAGTAAATAAAGGAGGTTGTGATCGATTTAAATAATAAAGACGAGCTCCATTAGGAATAAATCCAAATCTTTCAATCTCATCTAAAAAATTAAGTAGTGTGAATTTGGCTAGACTATAAATCTCTGAATGTAAAAGTCCTTCCTGGAGAAAAAAAAAACAGTAAAAAAGAAGTCTCAGTGATTTATTTGAAGAAATTTTCTTAGGGTAGTAAGGGTTCAGTTTGATTGGGGATTACCATAACCCAGAAAGTGCTAATCGGTTTTAACAAAGAATCCGAATCAGTATATGGTTTTTTACTAGTTTGTTTGATGAGCTCAAAGGATATCGTAAAATAGGCTTACTCCCAGTAGCTGTTTTTTCCCAAAATTCGAAAACAAAACAAGATTGTGGTTAGCTATGTATAAATAAAACTTTTGCACAAAGTTCTTTACAATTGATCAATATTGTTTGAAGAAAGTGATCATCTTTGATCGAATTTTGAATGACTTGAAAAAGTATTTGGTGAAAGCGGAAATTCAAAAGATCATTGAGCTTACTAATTTTCCCGGAATCTCCCACCAGGTACGATAAAGGTATGCTATTATCCAGAGCAGAAGAACACAAGACATAATCTATCAGCTTGATGTATGACTTCGAGTATTAATTGACTATAGAACACACGTTCAGAGGGATTTGACTAGATTCACAAGTCGGACATTCTTTGTTGATCACACTGTTACGTGCAAGTTTGGTCCAATAACCTAAGTAACAAACGAAGTAAGATCAAGTTAATAAACTTCAGATCAAGTATTGTTCAAACTGAGGTGGCACATTATCTGGTAGGGATTCATTCGACTGGAAGAAATGTGATATCAAGATTCTAGGAAGTGAGATTGATTTACTTACTGTGTACAATCTTGAGCCATCCTCGAATAGATGGATCAGGAACTCTTGAAAAAAACGGAAGGTCTGGTTTAAAATCGGTAATGTTTGCTGGACTCAAGTCTTGACCTGAAATTAAGGAATTTCAATTAAACAAAAAATCTCATCAGTATCTTATCTGGGACCCCCAGCTCTTCATACATTTGAGTATCTTCAAAGACTGCATTGGTAGAAGTCCTTTTGAGAGTGAAGTTGATCTTTATCTTAATGAATGTAAAATGTCAACAAACCTTCAGCGCTAAAATGATTAGTGACCCATTCAAAAAGAGCAGTCTATCAAAAAAAGGTCATAAAAAACAAAACAAAAAAGGTACGATATATAAATTAGATTTTTCCCGAATTCAAAATATTAAAAGATAAAGTTAAAAAAAAGAAATCCTAAGATTACTTTTGTAAAATTCCCACGATCTTGAGTTAAATTTTCAAAAGATTTCAATAATTCATCAACCGGAAATCTTGATGGTCGATCAACAAACGTTTTATCATCTGGAAAGATTTTAGATAATTGTACAGTTTGAAGGATTTGATTATGACCCGGACAAAAGATTAAGTTGGGACAAGTAGGTTGAATAGGTGGTAAAGGTAAATCCAAAAGGTCGGCTATATTCACGTTAGATGGATGTGATTGATTGTTAGCTCCAAAGACGACCGCAGGTGGTTGTGAACATAGTAAGGCGAAAGTAGTTCCCAAGAAAAATGGGTTGCTTGAATGATGGTAAATCATGGCTGGCCGTGAACAGACAGCTTGACGAGTGAGGATGCAAACACAAACGAAGAAGCCAAGAAGTGAAGCGAGGTAAAAGTTGAAGATAGATGAACAGATTGGCTTTGATTCGGTAAGAGTGGCACTTGAAACGCAAGTCATCCAAGCTTGGTAAAACTTTTGAGACTTGAGTGACTCTTGACTGCCAAAATGATTCTTGAGAGTGAGATGAAAAAGTTTAGGAAGATAAGGGAAGATTCGGGACAAGACTATCACTGTACCCTAAGTTGACAGAAAAACAACAGCAGTAAATTTGATGTGATGGTTTGATAAAGGCAGTGCGAGATGGGGATGGTTTGAAACTCATCCGAGATGAAGAGGCTATATGAGTATGATACCCTATGGATTACACCTTCTCAAACTGTTCGACTTCGACTTCAACTTCAAGCTTTCCGGCAAATCCGAAAGCGAACTCTACAAAATCAAAAAATCATATCATAAGTCTCACTGTCAGGTAATAATGGCAAGCTTCACATGAACTACCTAACAGATCCAGTCAAGTTCAAACTCGATTGGACTCGTTCTGCCTCTTCAACTCATCCGTCACCAATCACATGTTGATCGCAGCCTGTCGCAGCCCTGTAACCTCTAAGGGTGACAATGACATCTTGGTCCACTTGATCTTTGCGTCTCTGAAGTCTGCGTACGTCTCACATCCTCTCGATCCCTCACGTGTCAATTCGATCGGGCTGAAGCTCAGCTGATCAGATCTTATCCTGACGGATAGAGGTGAACGGTGACGCAGTGCTTCTAATGGTGTAATCGTATCGTGGTGAATTGCGGCACATGATTGGTGTCTAATCAACCAGTACTTTGAGGTATAGAAATACGTAAGTAGAAGTCGTGTTATCGATATACAAGATCTTGACTGTCAAGCAAGGACTTTTCCTGAAAACCAAATCTCGCGTTTCCTTTTTTGAATTCTAAGAGAGAGAGGTGTCTATAAAGATATTTTGTTATTGACCATCAACCTCCAAACGACAGAGAAACAGCTCGCAACACGAATGTACCAAAGAAACTCAATTGCGATATGCAAAGTACAGAATGATATCCACACCTTGAAGATTTCTGAAGACAAAGAAGAGGATAAAATTGAAACTAAAAATTCAACAATCGGATTTGTTCTTTGTAACAAATAGAATTATGCCAAGATAGTTTTCTTGGACATATAAATGAAAGGAAAAGTTTACATAGTTTATACAAATTGATAAATGGTCATAGGATCAACTCGAGTGGAAATCCATGAGTTCCATATTCCAAAATTCAGATGATTGGATAACCCTTCACCTTGCTTGAAAGGCTATAATTCAGACACGTGGTTTTTGGTTTGCCTTCAAGCATCATTATCATTATGCATTTTGATATCTCAATGCACCAGTGAAGAGTTTTGGGACATCTATTTTTGCTCTTTGCCACCCCCAAACCCAATCACATCACTTCTTGAGTATACTGAGATAACTTAAGACTGATCAACAAATAAAAATTCCCGATAGGGGATATTTCCCAAGCCTCATCTCCTTTGTTCTTGCTATAATTAAGCTAGTAACAAAGCCTTTGAGGGCCCGGCGACCGCGCTGATGAGAGGCTTTGTTAAGCTTAAATCCTTGTAAGGTGGAACTTCAAGAGTTTTGATTTTCCCTTGATAGAGATTACCCGTTGATGGTATTACATACCCGAATCCGACCCGACCGATGAGTGTAAGTTGAGCTTTAATGGTCATTGAGATTCGACTCAGTTCAAGTTCCAACAAGAGAAACAGCCAACGAACTACTAACCAAATCAAAAAACCAACAAGAAAAATGGCCAACAGAAGTAGAAGAGTCATGAAAGAAATTCAAGATTGTCAAAAAGATATTGGTGTTTCTCATATCGATATCGAAGTGAGTGAGATCGTCTTTTCATTTCGGACTCAATCCTCTTAATCAATCATCAGGTTCAACAAACTAATCTTGAATTTGAATTGCTTCTTGGTTCAATCTTCTTTCATCGAATGATTTTTAGCCTGTTGGATCAGATATGTCAAAGTTGAGAGGTAAATTTCCAGGTCCACCTAATAGTCCATACGAAGGTGGAATTTTCGAAGGTAAATCAAAACAAACTTGTCAAAAGATTATCAAAAAATTTCTTACTTATTATCATTTCTTTTGGATTTAGTTTCGATTGATATTCCAGATAGATATCCATTCGAACCACTCAAGGTAAACTCCACAACAAAAAACAACTCATCAATAACCAAAACATACGCTCACACATTACTTCTTTCCGATTTGAAAATCACGAAATGATTTAAACATCTAGATGAAGTTTATAACCAAAGTGTATCACCCGAATGTTTCATCACAATCAGGAGCGATTTGTTTAGATATTTTAAAAGATGCTTGGTCGCCTGTCTTGACTTTAAAGACTACACTTGTTAGTTTACAAAGTTTACTTTGTAGTCCTGAACCTAATGATCCTCAAGATGCTGAAGTAAGTAACCAGTTCCGATCTTTTCGATTACTTCTCAACTTTCAACGCTATGTGTTCCATGAATCAATTTATATTGATGTTGGAATATAAATTTGAATTTTTGATTTTAGGTTGCTAAAGTGTATTTAACTGATCGAGCAACTTTTGAACGTACTGCAAGATACTGGACAGAAGTAAGCTTTGTTTCATTCAAACCGATCTCACAATACCAAACAACTGATAATCCGATTTTGCTTTTTTTTTTGAAAACCTCAAGACCTATGCAAAAGGTACCAAACCATCAAGTTCAAGTTCGAGTTCAACCAAACCTTCCACTCAATCCACTCCAACCAACCCAACCAAACCTACCTCAACTACCACAAATTCAAATAATATAGATGAAATTGCCTTAGCCGGATTAAATCCAGCTTATGTACAACAATTCGAAACCATGGGATTCCAACGTCATCAGATTATAGAAGTGATGAAAAAATTAAATTATCGTGGTAAGAATGTAAGTTTATTAGGTGAAGATGCTGTGATTGAAGCTTTACTTTCTGCTTGAGTGGTTTGATGGAAAACCTGTAAAGTGTTTTTGTTTTTCATTATTTTGTTATAACATTATTTTTTATTCTCATTTTGATTTATTTTTTTAAAGTTCATCTTTTTTGTTTTCTTTGAATCTTTATTAGTCTTGTTGATCATTTTTTTTCTTAGTATTTTATTATTTTAAACCATTTTGTTCTTTTCATTTGTAATCTTCATTTTAACTTCCATTATTTTTTATCAATACAAAGATCATCTAAATATTTTAAATTCCAATCAGAGAGAAATGAACATAAAAAACAATTGATAATGATTTTTTTAGTAAGCGAAGAAGGGGGGTTTCTAACTTCTGGTTCAATTTGAGTATCAAGACTTGAGACAATTCAATACGAATTCATCAGATGAACTTCTTTCACAGCATCAAGAGACTAAAGCAAAAATCATAACTGACTTACTTGATTTCTTAAGGTGGACAAGCAGAACCTCTTACCACACATTTGTTGGTTACAGGGCACCAAAATAGAATACCATAACAATCATTAGCTTCTTCTATTCTCATACCAACCTGGTGTAGGTAAATCAATAAGTTTCAGTATATATAGTCTTTTTGAAAAGAGAAGTTTCTTTTTGAGTTCAAAATAACGTACACTTTTTTCATTAGCAGTCACAGATGCGCTTGACGAAAAAGTTACCCAACAGGATAATAAGAAGAGTGAAATTATTTGAAGTTTCATTGTATTTAAAACTAGAGAAATACGTAATATCATGAATCTTTATGGAACTTGATTCAAAAGATAAAGAAAAAACCCTTACAAATTGATCTTTGAGCTATAATTCGAGGAATCATTCAACAAGATGTATAAAACGTTTTGAAGAAGTTTAAAGGAAGTTATACAAGCTGATCTAAAAAGTTGGTGGTTATATAGTTTTAGGAAAGAAACTCAACACGTGAGGAAATGAAAATTCTTCTTAAACTTGTTATGCTTGATTAGCTTATTATATTTTCATGATTTATTAAAGTATATCATTTCATTGGGAATTCGGAATCTGATTGGAATTTGGAATAGACAAGATACGGGATTCGGATTGATCATCAGTTCATGTTTGTTTTTGTACTTTGGGTTTGGTGTGAAGGGTATCTTCGCAAGAGTGTTGTCTTGAAGAACGTTTTGAGAAATAAAATTGTTAGATTAAGCTTAATTAGCCAAAAAAACAAGAATTCATCAGAGCAGAGGAGGAAATGTAAAGTGAGACATTCTAATCTTTTATAGGATTCTGAACTTGTACAACAGCCATTCTTTATCATCGAATGGAATAAAGTAACATCTCATGGATAGATGGTCATTTTTATGAACGTTGCTCCAATGATCTCGAATCTGAAGGAATGAAACATCAAGTGAGAGTGTTGAAACTGGTCAGTAGGTCGTATGACTTGAATGTGAGATCACTTGACACAGACTCCAGAGAGGATGATTATTATAAAGTATGGTTGGACTTTCTGATCATCTGATTTAAGCGTTCATTTGATCAGTCGAGGTAAACCAAGGCTTTTGTATGGGTAACATGGAACACAAACACATTCAAAAAGAAATATTTGTTGGTGACGTGGGGAAACTGAATGACCTTGAAATCCTGGATAAGCTATCCATTTCCAAGAAGACTACTCAAAGGTATGTTCTTCTAGTTTTGAATAGAAGGGATGACTTAATTTCGTCGTCACTTAGCATATATCCAGACAAACATAAGACCAGAGTTATCTTAACAGTGGCATTTTCCAGCCAACAAAAAGAGGTCTGGTGGCAGGGATTTCAGAAGCAACGGACAACTGTCTCTCACCAGTGATGACTGAAGCACAAGGGATTTGTAAAAAAACTGTGGTATCCTGACATGAACATGTTGGTAGCTTCATGTAGAACGCACTTTCTTTTTGCACTACTTCCCATTTTATTGAATGGTTCAAGGCGTCCAATAAACCAAGTAGATTTCTTAACAAACAGGTTTCAAGATTAGAAAAAAAATCAATTTGACAAGATGATTCAAAGAAACACGATGATCAATTCCACAGATCTCTTTAAAATCACAAAATACTCTTACATGTAACCCAAATAGAGAAGTCAGGTTAATATTTTAAATTCAATGAGTTTATATATATATATTTAATCTTCATCACTATCATAATCAGCTAAACCAACTAAACCTTTTGAAGTTAAAGAAGGATTTTGAGAAGAAAGAGTTGAAACTAATGATTTTTGTTTCGAAAGAGCTTTTAAACTTTCTAGAGCTTCACTTGATAATAAACTATTAGAGAGTGGTAAATTACCAACAGACAGATTTGGTGTTGGAATATGGTGATGAGTGATTGGTTCTGGTACCGGTTCAGGTTCAGGTTCAGGTTCAATTCTGGCTCGTTTAGGTTGACGTTGATCGTTTGATTCTTCGTGATCGTTATCAGAGGAATGTCCTAAACTTTCTAATTGATCTAAAGCTTTAACTGCTTGAACTAATTCAGGATTCAGTTTACCTGCAATGGCTTCTTCACCTAATTTAATCAATCTAGAATGTTCTCCTCTCTTTGCACTAGGATTCGGATCTTCTGTTGCCCATCTATTTAAATCCAAATCAAATTTATCATTAGTAAAGATATACTGAAAAGTTGGTTGAAGACTTGAGAATTGATGATTTACCTGACATTCAAGACTTCTTCGTCTACTAAACTTTGACACATCATGGCTTCTTTTGCAAATTGTGCACTTAATTCAGATACATAAGTCACAAAAGCTACACCACGTCCATGAAGTACTCGAACTAATGACAAACAAGAAGAAAAAAAATATCAACTTGAATGAATCAACCAAAACTCCTATGTTAAGAAAATTCAAAATAAGATAAATTGGGAGGTTTCGATGGTTTACACACTTCTTTCAATTTCACCCCATTCTTGAAAATGTTTTTCAACTAATTCTTCAGGTTCTCTAACTTCTTTCATCCTACCGATATATAATGTACGATTCTGTCTTCCGAATGAACCTACACCACCCATATCATCACGATAATCTGAATGTTTTTCACGACCAAAGACGTCTAATGAAGCATCAGGTAAAACAGATTGAGGTGGTGGTAATCTATGTAAATATGAACATTCCCAACTAGACCATCAAGAGCGATCGGGATACAAAGTTGATCATAGAAAAAGCTTAGTTCTTTCGGATCTTAAATCTTGATTTGATTTGTAAATTGATGATAAAAAAACAAAGATCCCAAACTTACCCATAAGGACAACAACCTCTTGCGAAATATAAACAACAATAAGCATTATTACCTCCATCTGCTCTTGTATAACCTGCATCTGTACTGATTTTACATCTCGTCTTTGATTTTTCTTTTTGACTATAGGAATCATATTTATCTCCACCTGCCCATTTATTATACCCTAAACTCGTTCAAAAGAAATCAATTATTGTTGGTAAGATGATTTCTTGAATAAGAAATGAGAAGATGTAAGAGGTCAACTTACAAACATTATACGTTTGACCACTTTGTTCTGGTTGTTTTTTAAATGAACCTGCTTCTTCCAAGGTCACCTAAGAAAAAGAACGAATCAATCATAAATTTATATCTTAAGGAATCAATTTTCAAAAGATAATCGAATTAAGATGGTTGTTTTTCAAAAAGAAGACTAAACTTGTTTACGTGCACGTCTTCTTTTGACTTTCTTTCTCAATGGATTATTTTCTGGAATTGAATTTGTTTGAACGTTTTCCGATTCTTGAGTTTCATTTTCTATATCTTGGGTCTGATTTTTTGATTGTTTTGATTTGTTTGATGAATTCATGATGATGAAGTTGTGGAGGAGAATCGACTTGGTTGAGTTCTATGGTTTGATCGGTTGGAACTTGGATTTTGAACAAGTCACAATACCAATCGACCGGTCCGGATAGCTAGATCACTTCTCATTCGGCTCGGATAGTCCCGTACACATCACGATATGGATACCCGGATAGTGCCTCTGCAGTCGTATTTGATGACAACCCTACACCAAAGGCACGACGTGTCGGGTATCTTCCATGGAGTGAAAGAGGGGGTGTGAAAGGGAGGCTCGACATGTCACAGAAACCGTGACAGAGACGGCAAGAATACTTGGAGAATACAGGGAATCAACGCAGAGATTTTACCACTGCAATCTCTGCGCTTTCCCCTGTTTTCTCACCACCGTCTCTCGCAGCCTCCTTTCCCAATCTCCGCTAAACCTTAGCCGGAGAAAATCTTTTTCAAATTCTCACGAATATCCCACACCAAGGTCACCCGTTAGGAAGAACTCGAATTATTATTTCTCTGAATAATCAATTATCTAAGACCAATTAAAAAAAAAAAAAAAACCAACGACAACACAGAAGTTTAAAAGAATCAAGATGGATAGTGAAGAATTCCAGCAGAAAATTGACGAACAAATCAGAAATCAAAGAGATGAAGGAGGAAAAGCAGAAGGAGAGACGTCAGATCCCAAGGGAAAACTCACAGAGAAGGCACCAGAAGAGACGACTCAAATGACGACTTCAAAGAGGCAGACTAGAGGAGCAACCAAGCAGACGAGTAGCGGCCAGAGTGGAGGCGACGCTTCGAATACAGGTAAAGCAAAAACCCTTAAAATCAAGATACCTAAACCCCCTCCGGCACCTCAAGGAAACGCACTTTCAGAACAGAATCCGAGTCAGACGGAAATGGGTCCCCCTGGAGGAAGCCAGCTGCAACCCCCGACCGGTAGCCAGATATCCCAGCAACTGGATAATCGCCAGGGAACAGGCGACGAGAACCAGACCCCGAAGAACGCCAACGGTCATCGAGGGGGGAATGAGAATCATCCGGCGGGAGACGCAGATGGAGACCTGGATCGGATCCAAGAGCGACATCGGAACCCGGATCACGAGAGGGAACGACAAGGCCATCAAACCGGAGACGCTGCCCGGAGAGAGGTCCAACAGAACCATGCTCACCATGGGAGGGTAGTCCGAGGCATAGTACTACAGGACCTAGATACAGGTAAGCCCCAATCAACAAGAAAGGAATGGCAGGGTGTCAACGTACGCAGAGAGCTTCCTAAAGGAAATGCCCCCAAAGGGGATGCTGTTCTTCCTGCGGGAAATGCCTCCTATTGGAGAAGTATCCCCATTAGGGGATAGAGGCCAATCCTTCTCCTTCCTGCGGGAAATGCTCCCAAAAAAGGGAATGACTTAAGGCCAATGGCTGACTAGAGTTCGCTACTGTACCCTTTGCTTGATGATCTGAAAAACAGATTCGGAAGAAGGCGACCAAGACCTAGCCAGACGAGAACCTGCGGTAGAGCCTCCCGCGCCTGTAGACACGGTGCTAAACAACCTTGACCGAGAGATCAAAGAAGCGTTTGGGAAAGACCGGGCAGAGTATGATCGGCTGTCGAAGCAGAGAGAGAACTGGTTGAATTTCACAAGTGGGAAGATCCTAGTCTCAGAATCTGCGACAACCGTGAGGAAAACCTCTGAGAAAGACGAACCAGTGGCGAAGAAACAGATCAAGGTTCAAAAAGGAAGAGAGCTAGATGGCTCAGTGGTGGCACTGTCCAAATACTGGGACACGATCATGACAGAGCTGGGTCGATATGTTCCCCTATCCATATTCGACCCCCTCTGGCTGAGGCAAGACATGAGTCACACGTCGAACAAGACCTCTTGGGCAAAGATCAAAGACGCCGATGCTATCACGTACAACGGAAACCCAATTCCGAGTGAGTGGCGTACCCCAGCGGCCCAGTGGCATAGGCAAAAGGAAATGTTCCTGGCCTATTTGATCCAATACGACCACCCCGAAGTCCACGAGTCGATGGAACGTCATTTCAAGAACGTCCTCGAAATCCAAAAGGAGAATGACGGTTGCTGGATGACTGCGTTTCGATACGACATAGAGATGCGTCAGACATATATGTCGATGAAAGTCGGTGAAGACATGGCAGATGTTAGTACGGAGTACCTATAAAAGGGAAGAAACGCACATAACTGACTGACATGATAACACCAATCCCCCTCCCTTTTTCTCTTGCTTTTTAATGCTCCCGGACAGATTGGAACCAGAAACTCCAGAATCGAGAGAAGAGCGGAGAGAATAACTTCTCAAAGGGGCGATGATGCCTTCTTAGACAACCCGTACGCCTTCACGGGGAAGAAGAAGAACATCGACCCGATCAATGGTTCAAACTGGGAGGGAAGGAAGGGGACCTGGGACGAACCTACCAAGGTGGATGTCAAGGAAGACCGAAAAGATGCCAGAGGTAGTCAGTCCGCGCGCTCGACTCTGTGGGCAACAAACAATTACGAGTCTCACCTCGCAGAAACCGGTATCACGACAACCCCCAACACCTACAACAACAACCCAAGCACCAGTACCTCAAACGGGCAAAACTCGGGAGGCCAACCTTTCCAAGGAGGCAGGAACCAAAACAGAAGACCCCAGGCCAATTTCAATCGGGGAGGCCGAGGAAGATGGAGGGGTGCCAATGACAATGGCAGTAACGGAGGTTACGGGAACCCTCCCGGTGCATCCTACCCGAATGCGATAGCGAGCGGAAGCAGGTGGCAGAATCAGGCCCCTAGGGCGGGAGGTGAAAAGACCTCAAGCGCGGCAGGAGGAAACGTGGCCGAGAAGTGAGTAGACAAGGCAAGGGGTCGTCCCCCGCCTCCAAAAATTTCTGTCTTCCCCTACGTCCCCAACTACAACACGTTGTACCATGCTGCCACGTTCAGAACTGCTCTCAGTGTTGATAAATGCCATATGACGGAGAAATAAAACAACACGTACAAGCAGTCAATTTCATATAGAGAGAAAAGAGCCATCGTGAGATGATGTTGGCGCAAGATACTGACGAGTCTCTAACCACCACATTTGTACCTTGCCTGGATGAACTAGCCGCACAGTGCCGAGTGAATCAAAACGCATGAGTGAGGAAATCAGTAGACCCGTAGAGAGAACGGTGGTCAACGCACCTATAGAACCGAGATGATTGTGGCCACAACAGGCACAATGTGAGCTAGATATAGAGCGATGGGAAGTACTTATGGAGAAGCATGACTTACTAAAGGACTGGAGCGACGTCCTGGAAAGCTTGAAGAAGGGGTTCAACCAAGGAATCCCATCCCACCGGATACCCGGATACCCTAAATGGTATACACCGACGAACCAAGACTCAGCAATCTTGGTACAGGACAAGATAGAGAAGACCTTCGCACGGGAGTTACGAGAGGGAAAGATCTTCGGACCCTTCACCCACGAACAGGTACACCAACAGTTCGGTTTCTTCAGGTCGAGCCCCATGGGCAGCGTCGTGAACAACAACGGCAGCTTCAGAATGATCAATAATCTCTCTTTCCCAAAAAATGAACCAGAAATCCCGTCCGTTAACTCCTTCGTCGATAAGAGCGACTACAAAACAACCTGGGATGATTTTGAGACAGTGGCGGTATTCTTACGAAGCAACGGGAGGAGATGGGAATTCGCCATCTTCGATTGGGAAAAAGCCTATTGGCAGATCCCAACCGATCCATTGCAATGGCGATTTCTTACCCTACTAGATTTCAACAACAGAGTGTGGGTAGATACACGGGTGGGTTTTGGTGGAGTAGCTGGCTGTGGAACCTTCGGCCGTGCAGCGGATGTATGGAAGGAGATAGTAAAGAGAGAATTAAACATCCCACGAATCTTCAGGTGGGTGGACGACAATCTGATATTGAGGGAGAAAGGGTCAGGAATCAGCATGCAATCAGTCCTGGATCTCAGCAAAGAAATGGGAGTACGTACAAACCACTCAAAGTTTGCGGACTTCGCTGATGAGCAGAAGTATCTCGGGTTCATATGGAACGGCGTCGAAAAGATGGTTCGGTTACCAGAGGAGAAACTCCAGATGAGGATAGCGCAGATAGAATCACTTCTAGCGGGAGAAAAGTGGAACCTAGAAATGATCGATAGCTTTGTAGGACAGTTGGGACACATCCTCCACATTATCCCTCACATGAAATGTTACATGCGAGAACTGTACGCTTGGAAAGAAACCTGGAAGACACGCCAAGCAGTAAGAGAAGTGACAGAAGGGGTTCGTAGGGATTTAGAAGAAGGGTTAGATGTTTTAAAGACCTTTGAACACAGACGAATCATCCCATCTCCAGCGCCTGAAGACATTCGATGGGTTGGCGACGCGTCCCCGGCGTACGGGATAGGTGTGAGGATCGGAGATCTTTGGGTGAAGTTCAGGCTGAAACAAGGATGGGAGACGGACGAGACGTGTCAGACCCCGAGGAAAATAGCCTGGATTGAAACAGTCGCCGTCCGGATAGGCCTATTAATGATAAAGAAACTGTACCCAATGAAAGGACGCTGCTTCATCGTCCTGACCGACAACACCACTACGGAGGGCGCCATAAGAAATAATCGATCCAAGGACAAATCAGTTAACAACGAGTGGAAACGTATTCAAAAGATCCTGACCTCGGAACACTGCTCCATCCAGCAGAAGCGTGTAACCTCGGGGGATAATATTGCAGACGCCCTATCAAGAGGCATAACGACAGACGTGCTCTGGCACAACGAAGTGATAATCGCCTTACCGCCAGATCTCGAACCACTGCTGCAGCAAGAATGCTAGAGACCCCCTGGAGAGAGAAGTTAAACGCCAAACCACCTAGAGAGTTGATCAATCGGATCCCACACTTTGTCAGGAACGAGAACCACGTACTGACTCCTCCCAACGACGCAGTCCAACGTTTGATGCTTTACGGAGGGAGTTGGGCCCCGGAAACCTTACTTCAATACAACTCTGGACTATCGAAACTCATGAAGTTCGCCGAATCGATCGGAGCGTCTCAAAACCAGGTACTGCCGCTCACCGAGAAATACCTGTTGTCATTCATTCAGTGGGCAGCCCCAAAGGTGGAAGGAGAGGAAAGAACGAACCAAGAGATAAAACCGTCTACTATTGAGTCCTACATAGCCGGGATGCGAGCTTGGCACCTATTTCATAACAAATCCTTCCCCATGATCGACCAACGATTGCTAAACGCTTGCCTGAAAGCTGCGAAATTGCTAGATACGAAGAGGGTTAGTAAGCCACCAAAGAATCCAGTACAAGTCTACCACCTAGCAATGCTGCTAAAGCAGATGGAACAAGAGGATCATGAGATGGAATTGGTGGTAACGGTAGCTTTGGTAGCTTTCTGGGGGATGGCTCGGCTGGGAGAGCTAGTCCCGCTGAGACCATCGAAGACCATCCTGATAGATGATGTAACTATAAAGAATGATAATAAGACGGTGTATATAGCAATCAGAGAAGCCAAAACCGCCAAACCGGGCGAAATCCAGTATATAAAACTCACCAGGCACAACTCACTCTTAGACCCGGTTAGTGCAGTGGAAAGACTGATGAACAAACACGTTGCGGAAGGATCGAAAATAAACGAACCATTCTTCACGTACGCAGATGCGGAAGGAACTCGAATCTCGATGAGGAAGCAAGGATATATGGGAGTAATGAATAAAGCTTGGAGCAAAGAGGGTATAACGGGGTTGAGCGGCCACTCATTTAGAGTCGGCGGAGCTTCGTTCTTGTGGAACCAAGGTGTACCGTTGGAGCAGATCATTAGAAGAGGTCGGTGGAAGTCTAAGGCGTATGAAAGATATTTGCGGAAGTTTGATGAGCAAACCATGCAAACCACGGAGGAATGGTTGGCGAAGACCCAGTTGAAATAAAGTTTGGTTGATACAGATATCTGAATTAAGTTTAATTAAATAACTACAGGTAGATGCTCATGTATAAGAAGATCTGCAGTGGAAACACAAACCACACACAGTTCAAAAACTTCTTTTAAGTTTAAGTGAAATTCAGCCGTTAAAGAGAGGGAACACCTCCTACAGCTTAGAAACCCGTGAGTCAGGTAAGGAAGAACACGAGAGTATAAGGAGAGGAAGATCGGGGAAAAGGGAGCCTTCAGCGAAGTGAGTAAACTCGCGCGCCCCGGAGAGAACGGGTCCTAGCGAGCTCAGAGGCTCTCCCGAGCCCCCGAGTTTGGGTAGGCTAGGACCGGTCTCTCAGGAGCTTAGAGTGTCCTACTCAGCTCCGAGACCAGGTCAATACCGGGTTTCAGATCCGGTGTGTAACCAAAGAAAGGTACACACCGAGAACCCGGTGGCGATCCTGGCCTTAGGAGGCCCCCCCCACTCTACCAACAGCTCTAGGAGACTAAGCTCGAGGTAGCGTAGGAGACCTTAAGATCCTAGAGATGACCCGGCCTAAGGACAAGCGGACACAACCCCCTCAAGAGAGATGGAAAGTAAAAAAAAAACAAGATCAACATATCTGGCACATAAATCAACATATTTTGATATTCAAGCCCCATATCCTTTCCTTTTATATGGTCAAGTTTATTCCAATGGGCTCTACAAACAAGCAAGGCACCAACATCAACCCTAACTCTGACAACGACTCCAAAACCAAACAAGCATGTCTCTCATATTCAAAAGAAAGCACCTCATGAACATTAACACTTTGATCTGAAGAAGATTCTGATCACTCAAATCCTCCCAGAAAAGTCACTCCCACTTAACCAGCACCATCAACAAAGACAAAAATCCAAGGTATCCTTGGATGGCAATAGCCTTGGATGTGATGCCTGAGTAAATGATCCAAGGCAATCTTTGGGGCCAAAGAAAGCTTCACATTAATTCCTTGGACACACAGTCCAAGGGAATCTATATCTGAGGATACCTTGGATTTTCCAATCCAAGGTATCTTTGCCAGCAGTGCAGCTCCAACCACTCCAAGTGTACTAGTCAAATCAACTCCAACACCAGGAATAAAACCTTGTGGGTGTGGAGATATTTTAAGACTGAAACCATTGTTGATATGGTAGCCAATAAAGAAGAGAAGAGGACAATTTGCACCTTTCAAGTTGAGCCTCAAAAACACTGGAAGCCATTGTTAGCCTAGATCTTCAAACAAGTAGTAGCTTGATAGAAATGAGCTGAAGTGTACTTACAAAATGTATATCTAAAGCTTATGTATTTAAAATGTTTGCTAGAGTTGTTTTTCAAAGTCTTCATAGTAATAATGATAGCAAAATTATAGCCAGTTTCTATAAGTCATTGAGGTTCAGGATTGGTACTGCCGCCGGTCACTTATCCAAAGGCTGTCCTTTAGATATTCTTCTGAATGGAATACACTTAAGTAAACTGTCTTTCAGGCTACTCTTCAGTGTTGGTTTGATAAGTCATTTTTCTGATTGACCTTTTGTAAAGAAGACATTAAATGGTGGTATGAAACATTATTCAAAGCCAGACAAAATAAAGGAGCTGTTCATGACTGTTGGTCAAATTGAATTTGCAGTGTCCAATTCTGGTAACGGTGTTTCTCACAACAACAGACTGTTCTTAGTGTTGCTTAGCGTTGGGTTTGGAGGTTTACACTGTTTAGGGGAAATCACAATTCCGGTTTCACCAAAGCTTTATGACTCAAGAAAGGTTATGCATTCATTATCATTCCAATTTTCTTCATGTTTTAAATTTATTCAATACCATATTCCGTACTCAAAGTGATTCTGGTTTAACCAGTGTACCATTCATTGTTCAACATTTCAAAAATCTATCTGCTTGTCCATGGGACTGATGGAATCATATCTTCACTCCAGAGGCCTAGTTTTTCTTTCATTCTCAAAACTGTTTGTAATTGCTGAGGGTCTTTCTCCAACTAGATCATGGTTTTTATCATGTTTTCACACCTCATTCAATAAACCATTTCCTGGGAGTTCTCTCAGGTCTGGTGGTGCTACAACTTTAGCACAATCAGGTGCTTCACTAAAATTAATTCAATTTGCTGAGCATTGGTCTTTGGAAGCATTTCGTATATATGTTTGAGGCCATGTTTCTATGAAATTACCAGCTTCTCAAAATAATTATGGATTCTTGATAAAATCTCAATTGTCCTACCTTTCAGGGAAAGAAAGAGAGTATTCATTCATTATATCTTTGGTTCTTAATAGATTATCATATCTTGGTTATTTTGGACATCAGTTCCTGAAGCTCTCTGGGGTTCCTTTCTATAAACTATTTCTTCCTCCCTTCTTCACCACTCTTCAGTGTATGTTCTTTTGATAAGTGAGTCAGAGAGGGTGATGGTTTGTTTGGATGTTTTAATTTTACAAAAGCTTTGGCCTAGCATCATTTGAGTTGGTCAGTTTGATATCTGTAAGTACCAAGTTGATATTTCCACCCAAAAATAAGGAGTCTGAGAAAGCTTGAAAGTATTGAGACCAACATGGATTTGAGAATATTGGAAAGACACTCTGGAAAAAATTATTCAGTGCCCTTGAAGGGTCACCTACCTCCTTAAGCCTTGTGGGCTTCAGAACCAGCTTCTGCACTGGTTCTCTCAACAACCATCCCTTTATGAAACAGTTAGCGTTCCAAAAGACGTTTGAGATTGATTTTATTCTTGAAATCTTTACAATCACACAAAGAAAAGGATTTTTTAGTAAGAACAACATACCATCAATTTTTTTTAGATTTTAATCAAAATCATTTTCAGGCTACAACAACAACGCATCAAAAAGAAGAAAAATAGAAAAGAACAAGTACAGGTATGTAATGGAATCAGGTTTTTTGTTGAGAGAAAGATATGTTGATAAGAGAAAGAGTGATTGATTGATTTGATGAAATGATGAATGAGCAGGACATCATAAAAAAACAGAGGTTGTTGAAGTGAATAGAAAAAGTTTGAGTGATAATTGAGAAAAATGAGTCGAGTGATTTTAAAAGGACCTGTTTCTGAGAAACTAGAGATCTGGATATAACACATAAAAAATTATTTTACATGAACCTCTGATTCAAATCTGATGAATAATGAAATGAAAAAGATGACTCACAAGAATCTTTTTCACCAAATCTTGATGTATTCTGTTGTTTATAAGAAATTTTTCATAACTTCAACAGCTCCTTCAACCCCTTTCCAAGCATCACAAGAATACCTAAAAACCAATTGCATTTGTTCATCTATATCTTGATTAGGTCCACATCTACATTTATGTGGTGGTAACCAATCTTGAATTGATTCACCTTTCTTAATATCAAAGAATTCAACAAAAAATTTAGGATTAATTAAATCAATTTCTTTTTTAAGTTGCTTAATATGTTTGATCATCAATTTGATTTCTAAATCCCAATTATCTTTTAAAATCAATTTCTTCTTTTGAAAAATCAATTGAGATTTAAGTGAAGTAAATTTGATTCGATCTATAATTTCTTGTGGTATTTTTTGATTTAAATCTTGAATAAGTTTTAAATTTGTTAAATCGATTAAAAATTTCACTTTTAATAAAACTCCAGCCACTAAACTAGAAATCAAAGGCATCGAACAAAGTTGATCAACTGATTCGAATACATCATAAGTCGAAACTTTAGGTCCCATTGATTGATGAGCAAACAATCGACTAAAAGGAGAAGAAGGATCTACTTGCATATTAATTCTACCTCTAACATAATCGTAAGCTTCTTGATCTTGTTCTAATCTGATCATTAAGAATGGTACTAAATCTCTTGTTTCAATAGTTTCAACCGGATCTAAACCAATTATACCGGTAGAAGATTTCACAATGATCATTCCATGTTCTAATGCTTCAGAAACCGAATCTTTGGTGTGAATCTTCATTAAACTATCTATAAGATTAGATCTATAGGTAATATAAGTTGAACGTAATGATAAAGGTGCAGTATTGAAGGATGGATCGTTTGGATGTTCTTGAATGGCTTCTTCTAATCTCATTCTTGATTTCTTGATCGATTTACAATCTTTTTTGTGATTCGTCCAATCTTCTCTTTGATGTGTTTCACTACAATATTGTTGAACTTTACAACCAGTGCATGATTTGAGATCTTGGTTTGAAGGACAACGAGCGCATCTTGGGTTAAGAAGTGAAGGCTTGACCATGATTTTGTGATCGACTTGTGATGAAGTCTTTGAATGAGTTTCTGAGAAGTGAATCAAATGGAGAATGTGTAGAAAGTGAAGTATTTTCAAGAGTCAGGGTCGTTCTAGTTGGTTTCGAAGGGGTTTTATGTAGTTTGCTGATTACTTTGTGTTTGGTTGGGGTGACGGTTGATTCGACGAATTTGAATTATCGAACCACTTCAACCTCACTATAACAACTCTCCCTTCGACATTTATCTAATTTGGTTTCCCTTTCCAATACCAAACACGTTAGAGCAACATCTCTCAAAGGGAAACAAGTCGTGTAGATCTATAAGCTGCAGTAGCATAGTCCACATCTCTATGTAGGTCTGGACCGTCCACGTCTTGGTGGATGTTTGAGTGGTAATCTTCAATTTAGATTGATTAAACATCTTCTTAACTCAACATTCTTTATTCTTTCTTCACATCACACTTGTAAAGAATCTGGTTTCAACAAAGGACTTGGTTTGGTTTTGGCTTGGGAAGATAGCCATGACACATAAATTGGCCCATCCATTTCTCTCGGGTACGGGTACTATTAGGACTTCTTTTATTTTAGGAACTTATCAATAATCCAATAGTTCCTTAAGTGCCCCTTTTTAGTTAGCACGATGAAAGAAACCTTTATCTCGTAAAGGACTGGTCTACCACAGTAGACGATTGTTTATCCAAATACGGCTAAACTGGCGAATACTATGTGTGGTGTGGGGGGGCCCCCCGAGGAAATATAGGGTCTAGGGTATAACCCTTGACCATTTACTCCTCAGCGGCGAGACCAGAACTCAGGAGACTCGGGCTTCTCAGCACCGGGCTGGTGGGTGGGAGTCAAAAAATTTTTAGGAGCTTAGAAGCTCTTAGAGAGTCTAATAGATTTGGTACCGAGAAGTAGCGGATAGAGAGAAAGCGGAGATGTGGAGTGAGAGACTAGGGAAATAGCGAGTGGTACACCAGGGGGTAAACCTACGGCAAGAAAACGGTTTTCGAACCCGTTTTCCTGCCGTCACGGTTTTAAACTATTTGCGTCGTTTCTGAGACGATTTCAGATGGGACCGCACAAACACGGTTCCCATCACTGTTTTTGGCGGTGCAAGCAAACCGCCTCGGTGACCCCTGAACACAGTCCCTGGAACGAGGCCTGGAACGTTCTGGAACGTTCCTGGAACGTTCTGAGGGTACGGCGTAGAATTTGCAAAAAGGGAGACTTGGACACAGGCTCAAAACCAATGAGCGCAGAGCATCCCCGAGCCTTCCACCTCTGCACCATAGGGACCACACTGCCAGATCCCCTTGTGTCGAATCAATATGATTTCAAATTGTCAACCAATTCATAAAACTTAGATTCAAAAAAACAAGAAAGGTGAAAGGGGTAGGAATTGGATGAGGACTTTAAAAAATGGGGAATAGAAATTGAGTAATTGGTAAACCAAATCAGAATTTTTAGAGAGAAAGATAAGGAATCTTTTTTGGGGGAAAGTAAAGGTAGGATGAGGTACACAAAACAAGGATTCGATCCTGAGTTTGATAACCGAGTTTGATCAGTCAACGAAGTAGGTAATTGTATAACTCACACGAAAAATGTTTTCTTATGTGAAGAACAAAACTTGAAGATTGAAGAAATCAATATGAGCAAGGACAACATGTTTTTGGTTTGTTTTTGAAAGAAGTTCATATACCAACATCTTAGTATTAAAAGGATACAAGATCAAGCGGATCACAACACAAGTACAATTATAAAATCTGAGTATGTAGATGTTTTTGCACGTGCTGCTTGTGAAGGACAATGCCTTTTTAAAGGTAGTGCTTTGTTCAACACATGGTGATTCAGATTGATTGTGACCTTATCGGTGGCACAATCAATCAGTGTGAGTTGAGGTGAGTTGTCTTTTTGAAACATAACTTTCATCCGTGACCGTTTTCATACGGTCACTGTTCATATATTGACAGTTCTTGAACAAACCGCTTCACCACCGCCTCAGCAGCCGTTCTCAAACGGTTGCTGACATGCAGCTCGTTCAAGAAGCGGTGGTGGAATGGTGTCCGAAACGGTTTCGGCGAAACCGGTTCCACACCTTCCTGGGCGGTTCTTGTGACGAAACCTTTGAAATCGTCACAGGAACCGGCCGAGGCCGAGGACCATTACCCCCTGGTGTACTCGAACGGTAAAGAAGTGAAAATCTTTCCGTGTCTATTTCCCAGTTCCCTCAACGTGTCCCACACTCCTGTATGTTCTCAAACCTAACCGGGTGTGTAACATGTTACATTACACAAATCCTGCTACTTATCCTTCCCCTGAGAAATGGACTTCTGAGTACCGTCTCAGGCTTTGGGAACACATGCAATAAGCTGGATTGATGAGATCTGCCCCACAAAAGAAAAGAGAAAGAATCCTGAGTTACATACATATCCCGAGACCCGAACGGTGGCTTTTCTTACATTTCACCGTGCGCAAGAGGGGACAGCGAGCACATTTTTTCTTCTTTCATGGCACTACTGATGATAACTGAAACATTCGAGCAAGGTTCTATGAAAATGTTTGATCTCATCATAGAATGGGAAGTCGGCAAAAGAAAGCACAAATATCACTTCGCCCTTGACCCTCAACCTTTCAAGATCTTGGGAAGGGTGTCAAAACCTTTACATCAACAACCTCTGTTCTATATCTCTTCAATTTTCAACCAATCAGAACTTTTTCCCTTTTATGATGACCACTTGACAGATCTTGATCAAAAATTGACAAACAGAGAGATTTCCTCTTGAGAATTTGTATGGAAAACAAACCAGATTGGTCCCACAAGATATACAAAGAGAGCCATCAATCTCATAATCTTGGCACCACTCCGGATTCCTCAAGATGTCAAGTACAGTGTATTGAAGGAGGGGTAGTCATTTGAGCCTTTTTTGTCAACTTCCCAGCCTTTGATGACATCCAACATAGACAACAAGAGATATCCTGAAATTTAATGTCAGGAACATTGTCATGATACCCTGGAAATTGAAATGCTCCTACTGGTAGGCCTGTCAAACAACAAAGCAATTTTGGCAAAGAACAATGTCAAGGTACTTGTTGAAAACCTATAACTGTGGAAAAATTGATGTTCTACCAAGAACATGACAAATTGTGAAGATTTGCAGACTTTGCATATTCAGGTTGAACTTGTAAGTCTAGTCTATGGTTCAAGTCATCAAGTGGGTCAAACATTGTTGGATTTGAGGACATCTGTTCTTCATTACCCCAAGACCATTTAAAATACACACATCTGCCTCCATTCATCTAAATGTTGTCTGCAGGAAAAGGGGAAAAGAATTGACCTCAAATATGACGCTCAGCCAAGGCACATTCCTTTGCAGCTCCTTTGGAAGGTAGATTTGTCACTCTTGAGGCTCATCCTTATTCAATATGAAAGGCCTTCATAATTCACAGGATCATTCAAGGCTCTCAGTAGGTAATAGATCTCAGAACATTGTGGTGTTAGTAATCACAAGATCTCAGATGCTATCTGTACGACCTCCCATTTTTTGAAAAGAAAAACATATAAGTAAAAATGGCTCCAACAAGGCCCAAAATGCAGGTACAAGGAGAACCATCAGTCTCTCAAGTCATCACATCCAAACTCAATTCATGAAGTATCATGAACTTTTTTTTTCAATGATGAAAATGGATTTCAATTCAGTAGCTTTGGGAGTTGGAGAACTTGACCACAAGTATAACTATTTGCTAAAAACACTATAGTACTAGTACACCTGTGGCAAAAAGAAATCTCATAAACTTAAAGTGTCCTTAACATACCTCATTCTAAGAATTCTTACAACATTCAAGCACCAATCATTATATTCTGAGGGTGCTTTAAGATACAAATCAAATGGGAAGGTAAATCTCATCAAAGACCGGATATCATATTTGGAAACATTGGATTTGTTATCAATACTTAGGGCACATTCACTTAAAGAACTTCTGACCAGAAATCACATTCTGTAAATTTCTTAATGCAAAAATGAAACATGCACAACCAAATAGACACTTTAAATTTTGCAGAATGTGATTTCTCACCAGAAATTGCTTAAGTGAACACACCCTTACTGACCATTCAATTCTGGCCCATGATGCACTAAGACACAACAGTATCATCAGGCATTTATGGCACACTGAAACTAGGTGAGCCAGCTGGGTGGAGCCATACTGTGGTGTGCCATACATCAGTCTGAGTGTTGAAGTAACTTGATTGAATCCCTACTTAAGACAAATTAATGAGGGACTTTTCACTGATGCAACACTCTTTGCACAATACAAACCCTTTCCATCCTTTGTTCTCTTGAACTTGAAGCAATTTGATAACTCCTTTATTGGTTGGTATACACTCTGACACACAGTAATGTTGTACACCAATGATCTGGTGAGCTTGTCTGATTGTGTATGCAAAAACTTAAGAGAGTCTATCTGCTCCTGAGAAAGCCTTGAAGGATTTCTGAGTTAATAAAAAGCTGTTCAGAAACCAAAAGAAAACAAAGAAATCAATCAGATTTCTTTCATTTTGATTCTTAATATCATTTAGATTACGGCTACTAAACATATAAAAGGCATAAATATACAAATTTGTGTTGCACTGAGATTTAATACAAAAGTATAAAACCTGTTAAATCCAATCAAAAGTGACAGGTCTCCCACAAGACATTGTTGAATTGTGTCCAAAACCAGGTTTAATCTAGTTTTGGGCTCTCAGATTTTACTTCGGGTGCATCACACAGACAAAGAATTCTGCCGTTTAATCCTTTAATGGCTGTATATTCTTTCATAAGCTGATGATCACTTTGGCAAAAAACCAAAGCTATTGTATGTCTTTGAAAAAGCATTTAAACTTGACAAGTACATTTTATTCAATGATTGTCAATGTAAGAGAATTTGCCATGAAGAGGTGAAAAGAAGACAAAAAAAGCATTGATTTTGAAAAATGAGGTGGAACTTATAAACAAATGTATAGATGTAAATAGTTGACCAAAAACATCAATGAAGACAGATACTTCAATTTTCAATGAGAAAAAAACAGATGGGATTTCATAGAACATCTTACTCAGAAAAGACATTTTAAAAGAATATAAATAATGCTAAGATGTACAAAAAGTCAAAAGAACTCTGCTTTTGTTTTGCAAAACAAAAAGATGAAAGGAAAAAATCTTATATACACTAGATACATTCAAGTTGATCTGGATTGATTGATTTTAAAAGGTCAGAAGGAGATTGATGAAATTGATTTGAAGTTTTAATACTTCTAATGATGGTGATTGTATCAGAAGAAACTTGTTGATCATTTGAAAGGTTTTCATTTTCATTTGATAAACTTAATTCAGATTGTGTTTTGATGACTACACTTGGCTTTGTAAAGAAGAAGCAAAAAGAATGTTAAAATAAAATCAGTTGAAAAGTTGATGTTTTCATGAAGGTTTTAAAAGACCTACACTTGCTTTAAGTTTGATGGTTATATCACTTTTGAGCATTTCATCGAAAGATGTGTTGGAATTCAATTCATCAAGTTCAAGTTTCCATTTAGCATGATCTTCTAAGCTTTCTTGATGATGATGAAGATGAGCTTGTTGTGGTTGTTGTTGATTTGATTTTTTATCTAAAAATTTAGTATAATTTATCAATTGATTTAACATCCAACACATCATTTGCTTTGGATGGTTCTAAATCGGTTTATCCTTCTTTTACAAGCTCACTTCCAATCGATCGATTTAATTTTCTTGGATTTCGTTCAATTTTCTTTTCGATGATGAACTTTGAAGAACCGATCAGATCTTTCAATCATCTTTCCTTCTCGTCATCTGGATTCTGCTTCTTGTTTCTCTCTCTTCCTCTCCCCAATTGATTGATGATATCCTTTTAGGTTGAATCTTATCTTTTCATTCAAAATCATCACATTTTCAATTTTCTGGTTTTCTTTTTTTTCCTTCTTCTTCTTTTTAATTGAACTTCATTTCAAGTTTCTTATTTCTTGAATGAAGATCGATATCAGATCTAGAGATTTAGATCTCAAATCCCTTGACACTTTTAAGTAAGTTTAAATTTCCTTTACAAACCACCCTCACCTTTGATTTACACGCGTAAAAGTTTTGAGTTTCATTCAAATTTCTCACATTTTCTTTAACCCTTTTACACACCAATCTATATATTTAATTTTTACTTTTGCTCTTCTCTCACATATTTTATTATATCAGAAGAATACTCTTACTACGATCAATTCTGAAGTGATACGAAACTTCAAGATCGAAAGAAAAAGAAAGAACCGATCGGGAAGTGACGATTGGATTTTCAAAAGAGAACCGATCGATTATCGCCATCAAAAAAAGTTCAAGATCGACTGTTTTTTTTTATCTTTTTTGCACACAAAGAAGCCCCTTCAATTGACTTCTCCCTATTGAAACAAATCAAGAACTCCACATTACATTTCTTTAAAGATAAATCAACATGACACGTAGAAAATTAAACCCTCCAACTTCTTTGAATTTAACAAAAACAATCAATTCAAATTATGATCAACTTCATTTTCATTTAGATAAATTTCCTTTACCCATCTTACCTCCTTTGATTTATCTTTATCAACCTTCATATTTAAAATTTAAAGATTCGAAATTACTTATCAAACATTTACCTAACCTTTAAAACAGAATCCTGGTCTGAGTTTTGACTTCCTTGGGTTTTATTGATGGAGGTGAAAAAGATATCTTGAGGTTATCGAGGCTTGGTTGTTTTTATCTTTTAGTTCAGTTTCTTAACTCGTGTTATTTGAATTTGTTCTTCTTAATCTTAGTCATGATGATTTCTTTGGTATACATATTGTAAAATCTCTTTTTTATTGATATCTTTCTTGTTTACTTGATTCCAGATGTATTCCTTGTGTCTTTCTTCTCTTTATTTTCAATAAATAAAGTCTTTCATCAACTCAGAGTTACAATTTATCTTCCTGGGCTCTACATAAATCAACCTTCACTCTATGTGTAAATGTAGTTGAAGAAGCCATTTTGCTTGTAAAAGAATTTCTTTTCCCCAAAAATCAGTTCACAGCGCTGTTTTGTAAAGTTGTCCCGCTTCTTTGTTCCCACAAAACAAGGCTTTGTTATCTAGAAGTAGGAATAGAGCTTGCCATTGGCCAATTCTTGCCTAGACTCACGGAGAGACACGGTCAGGTAGAATTTCAGCTAGATGATGATTACGTTTCGGCATTTGGGAACCAAGACAGACAAAACCTACGCGGAGGCTACACAATCCAAAGGGTCTTGGTGCAGATGCAAGAGCTCTATGGGGCAGCCACCACTCGATAAGCATAGATAAGATCAAATTAAGATATATTCGAGTCAGACAAAAAACAGTACTATAATAAAGCGGGAAGAGAGGGATGATACGCTGTTCTCAAGAGATAAGTGAAAATCCCCTTTTACAACCGCTAATGATAAGAGATTTTTGATGGGTAGTAGTAAAGAGATATGATGGGGAAGTGGAAGTTAAGAACAAAAGACAAACAAAGCTAAGCAGTCGACAAGAACTACAGGAGAAGTTGAACCAATTGGCGAGTCGTCAATGCGGATCGAAATGTTAAAGCGTATGAAGACTCACAAAGAAAAAATTCGAGGACAAGCAAGTGTCACTTTTAAGAAAAGGAAAATTGACATCGGAAGATCTATAGGAAAATCAAAAGATGAGTTTCAAATCAGAATAATTCGATGAATGTTAGAAGACGTACTTGAAACAAGGATTGATGACAAACAGGGGATTTAACAATGAAAGACAGTCATCGAAAAGATCTACAAGAGAATCAACTGATGATTTTTCACGATCAAATCACAATACAGAGAGGAAGGAAACTTAGTAGGAGAGGCTTGGATGATCGCAGCAGAGACATTTTTATTTGTTTTTTCAGGAAACAGAAAGTAAAACTAGTTCAGAGGACCGGAATCTTGTGAAAGCGATAAAAACTTGGAGTACATAATTGATGTTTGTCTGGGTGGGATGATAACTTGACGAATAAGCGAAGGTCGTCATTGGCAGGAACAGATCAGGCCGTCCGGTGACAGTTGGTGAGAAGATCGGCTCTAGTGAGACGAGGATCGGGTCAGGCTGAAGCTGCAAGTGAATAGTCGACATTTGGAGAGCAATGAGTATAAAGATTGTTATATAACTCAAGACCACGTAGACAACGACGAGAACCAATCGGATCAATGGTTTTTCCTGCCTCTATGATTTTCGTAGCAGTTGAGGGCATCGCAAACTCCATGTACACGCTTGCAAGGTACACCAGACTTAGGAGCACAGTTACCCTGGTTCCAACCAAAACAAGGTTGATCCACTTCAGCGAGATGATACGTAGGACGCTTTTTGTAAGTCTTTTTGCTAGACTTTTTGTAAGGTTTTTTACTGGGCTTGCTAGGCTTCTTGATGGGCTTGTTAGGCTTTTTGATGGGCTCACTAGGCTGGAAGGATGAAGAAGTGGAAGCTTGAGGGGTCCCGTGTCTGGAAGATTCCGTTATAGATGGTCTCTCGTCACGATATGAGATAGGGAGTTCGTGCGTGTAAAGGAATTTATTTTCAAAGCCTTTGAGAGCTCGAGCCTTGTAGTCACCCCAGATTAAATTGGGCTGGCTAGCAAACTCGAGACGGCAGGCTTGGTCGTATCGCTCAATGTTAGAGAAGGTGACATCAGTCCTTCTTGATTTCGTGAGGTTGATGATGTGATCGAAATAATTACGAATTGAGGTCAGAGCAGGGTGGAAAGCGGCCATGTAGGCAAATTTGATTGTAGCGATGAGGTCTTGAAAAGCGGAGATGCTTCTAATCTCGAGAGGCGTTTGTTGTGGACAGGAGGTAAAAGTCCAGTTTTTCGTAAGCTTAACTCCGCGCCCCTCTTCGAGGGGCGCGGACGCAGCCGCGCGAGAGGGGCTTAGTTAAGCTTAAGTTTTTCGCGGCATCAGCGTCCTCGAGACGCCGATTTCGTGAGGTACCGTATATTGCTTGTTCAGCATAGAGCTGACGAAGATCAACATAGGAATACGCGAGAAGAGTTCTAACCAGGGACGGCGGGAAATCGGCCGGTTTGTTGTGAGATATAATAAAATTGATACAAGATTCCTTGATATGTTTTCGATAAAAAAGGGCAATCTCGTGAACTTCAATGGCCAGTGGAGAGAATCTACCATCAAAAACTTCGGGAATGTACGCGTTGAACGGGTAAACGGGACCTTGTGGGACGCTGACGACGTAGTTTTGAAAAGGTCTAGGATCGGCATGGGCCTGTGAGCGATCAACATCAGGTTCAACGCGTAAGTGATCATTTGAGGGAGGAGATTGACCAGCTCCGATGAATGGTGAGAGGACGTGAGTCCCAAGAGTGAGGAGGTTTTGACCAACAGGATCGTCAAGTGATTGATCTCGATGATCAGGAGGAACCATAAGGGCGTCTCTGGGAGTGTTGTTTGGATGACTTTGAATTTGATAGGTAGGAAGATAGGGAGCTTGAGCAGGAGCTCGAATTCTCGCTTCCATGAGATAAACTAACATCCCTCGAGCATTGTTGGGAGCCTCAAGGTCTATGACATGAGTCTGGCGACCGGGTTCGCAATGCATTCTGATTGCATGCTGAGCAACCGCTGAGTAGCGGAAGACGAAATTCAGGTCATCTCGTGGAAACATCGCAGCATATTGATCGCGGAGATCATGTATGCTGATGCGATCGCTCCCACTGCAGCGGGAGAAATGCTCGAGGACGACGTTGATGTTGGCGTCGATCTGAGAAGTATCGACTACTTGATTTAGGTTCATAGTAAGAATGAAAAGAGGATGATCACCAAAATATATAAATATAACGAAGATTAGATATTTATGATGAAGGATGTGGCGAAAAGATGATTTTATGAAAAATCGTGAGAATAATTTTGAGGGAAACAAAAATGATTGAAAGAGTGGGTGGGTCGAAAGGAAAGGACGCAAGCTCCAGCAAACTCTTTATAAGGTCATCAAGTGAAATGATCGTCCTCATAGTAGTCAAACGTGATTTAAAGAAATCCAATAAAAGATTACCGGCAGGCTCTGGGAGGCTTAGGCAGGAGCGCGATTTGAAGTATCGGAGATAGGTCAACCGTGCTGTGACGTTGTACCAAGATAAGCCACCTTCTCGTAGACACAAGCCAGCTCCAAGACTTGGGAATTTTGAAAAGAGATTCTGAAATGATTAGCTCAAGTAAGCTCCTCACGAGCGCCTTCGCCGCGCCCTGCCATGCGAACGTGCTTGACTTACTTGAGCTTACTGAGATGATGAACTCTTACGAGAATAAGCCAGCTTCTGATGTAAGGGTTATATGTTTGACAAGAAAGAGTGTGAAATGATGAATGCTTCTTGTTTGATTGGAACACTTGAAAAGATGCTCACGAGATTCCTTGACTCACTACTATTTCCCTTACCATCTTACTAATGATAAGAAGGATGAGCATTCCTTCTGGAATATTGCTATCATAAATCTGTTGATGAAGCCTGAACTCTTGCTCACTTTGTCTTATTGTTTGGTTTCCTCAAAGCCATTCTCACAATCAAACATAATCATCTCGTCATTTTCTCCATCATATAACAAAAAAATAACACACTCACCCCCACGAATCTGTTTCTTCAACTTCCTGTTATCTAGCCGCACTTGCCTATCCCTGAAATTGTGTAGGTCTGAAGACGAGCATCGTGCTACTACTAGTCTTGCCGACGTAGCAGCTCTGATTCCCCTCTTCGCATGACTAAAAGCTGGCTCTGACCTGTCACGCTACGTTTGAGTCTTACATAAGTCTCTTTGACCATTCCCCTTTAAAACACATCCTTATCGTCAATTCTATGACCCAAAGAAGCAATAAGCAATGGGTATCCCCAAAGGCTTCATAAAATGAATTCACCCATATAAAACCAGACATACATTTCTTTGCAATCAGATAAGAAAAATACTTCTCCAACCACATCAAGAAATCAACAAATCATCTTTTAAAAGACATAAGAAAAGTAAAGAAAGGAAGGTTCCATGTCAAGAGTGATGATCCTAACGTTTAGATGATCTAACACTTTTACCAGGTCGTTTACTTCCACCACGTCCACCACCACCACCACCACCACGAGCACCGCCTCGTCCACCTCTACCCCCTCGTCCACCTCTACTACCACTAGTGATCCTTCCATCACCTTTCCCACCCATCCCTTCAAAATTACTTGAACTTTCTTTATTGTTTTCTTTCCATCTTCTACCTGTAACACCTTTTGGTTTAGGTCGACCGAATTTATGTTCTCTACCTACTCGATTCAATTTAGGTTTCTTTTTACTACCTCGACTATCATCTTCTTTATCATTTCGATTACGTTTGTTTGATAAAGTTTCTTCTAATGCTATATCGAAATCTACTTCATTTGTACCTAGTGGAACATCCTTACGTTCTGTAGGTTAACAGGATTATAGAAAACGCAAGTCATCAGTTTTGAAAAATCTCTCTCAAACCAAGAAAGAAACATCTTGATCTAATGAAAGAAACATTTCAACAGGGAAAAAAAACTTCACTTTTTCTTAATTCTTTAACCCCTTCTTTAACTCGTTTAGATTCCTTTTCTCTTTCTAATTTCTTTTCAACTTGAATGGCTTTACCAAACTTCTTCAAATCTCTCTTTTTCTTTGAATCTTCTGATGCTTTAATATTTTCCATTTCACTGATTAATTTCAATCTAATCTTTTCCATATGTGCATCTGATTTAATCATTTCTGCAAAATAATCATTGGGTCTAAAGAATTCTTTGGATGATTTTTGAAAAGTTTGGTAAGCTTCTTTTGCTCCTTGAAGTGCTTGTTTGTATCTATTCGAAAAGTTAATTAAAGGTAAGTTTTTTTCCCGCTGTGAATTAGTTGATCTGGGTTTATAGAGACTTACAATTCGACTTCTAATCCAATATCATCATTCACGTCTGGAACTTGAGTAGCCGAAGTAGATTGGATCGTTTGAGTTTCAAAGAAATCTAATTGAAGACTAGATTTTTCTTTCATAAGATCTAACAATTTCTGTAATGCCTTCTAAACTTCCACAATTCACACTCGTATCAGGAATCATAATAGAGACAAAGTAATAGGTGAATGATCGTATAAAGAAAATGACAAACCGTGTTATTCTTAACAACCTTGCGTTTGACCATTGCTCCTAAATCTTCATTATCTGAATCCACATGCATCTTCTCATACTCGATCCCTTCTATCTCCTCATCATCCTCTTCCTCTGAATCGATAACACTTTGATCTTCTTCTTCTTCAACTTCTGATCCACTCTCACTTCCACTTTCACTATCTCCTTCACTTCCTTCAGACTGTGATCCTTCTCCTTGTGAATCAGCTTGAGAATGTCCTAACAGTAAAAGTTCTTGTTCAGTCATGTCTTCCGGACGCAATTTAGAAAGCAGTCTTTGATAAGTTGAATCATCTATTTTGTCCTCTCCACTTGAGTGTTCATTTGATTCATCATCATCATCTGAATTTGAATTCGACTCTGATTCCCAATCGTTTTCTTCGTCTTTGTCTTCCTCTGCTTCATCATCTGAACCTGAACCGTCTTCATCTACACATTTGATGAAAAACAGGCCATCAGATTGTCAATATTCTATTTCGATCTTCTCGACTTTAATATAGTCAAATCACTCACCATTCTCGTTCGATTCAACTGATATTTCCTCTTCTTCTTCTTCTTCTTCAATGGTTTTCGAATTAGGTTTACTTTTATCCACTTTAGGTAACCTTTGTCGATTAATAATCATCGAATCTTTGGGTCTTTTTTGAAACTCTTCATCTTTTGATTTCGAAGTTTTAAGTTTTGAAAGTTTATTTTTTAATGAACTTGAAGTCATTTTCAGTTGATCGCTATTGGATCCTGATTAATTTTTTGTTTGATGTCGTATCAGAGTTAAAAATAGCTTGTGGGATTGAATTTTGATTATGAGTTGAAGTGTTTCGAGAATGTGATTGAAGTGAATTCTTTTTTTTTGTCTGGCTGTTCTCCAAAAATTTTCAAAACTTCATTGATGATTGTGGGCAGCAGTCAATACAGGTCTTGTTACAACACCTGTTACAGATCTGCTACATGTAGCATATATGATTATGTCATAGTAGGTACCGAGGTACGAGAAGCTTAAGAGTCGAGGCCGTTACATACAGCCGTTCCAAGAAAGGTTGACAACTGTTTTTTGGAGAAAGTTGTCTCCGCAGCGGCTAAAACCAAAGACAAAACTTGATTACAGGTTTATCATTTCCTGTATTCTTCCAATTAGCGGAGAGACAAAATCAAGTGAGGGACAAAACCCGGGTTTTGCACATTGGTGAGATTTTCAAAAAAATCAATCTTTGTTGGAACAGCTGTAGAAGCTCCTTCCCATTTCCATCAACCATTGTGAGGTCTTCTTTTTGAAATGCCCATGATATTTACATAATTCATTAGGAAAAATGCTCATTGCACTCAAATCCACTTCCTGTTGCCTCTACCATTGTAAAAAGGTTAGGTGTATCTTCTCCATTTCAACTTGTATTTTCTTGTTCACATCTCATCTGTCAACCTATTCAATCCACACCAAAACCCTCCTTTCTGGGTCAATTTCAACTGGCTTGCTTGTAAGACATATGTGGATAGCTTGAATCACCCTGTATGTTCAGTTCCCTAGTGATTTGGGACTGGAATTCCCATCCTCTATCATTTGGACCCAGCTAAATACTATTCTATTTCTTTTATTAATGTTCTGTCTACATTTTCTAAGTGCAAGAGTGATCAAGGACTGGCCTTCCCATCTAGCATCCGTTGGAAACAGTGTCAGTGGTACATATTGGTCTTGATTTATTTGAAACACAGCAAAGCTCTCTTGGTTTAAAAACCTTGTCCTTGATGTTTGCCCAAAGCTTCCCAATGCAAGTGACATTGAGGGTTCATGAGAAACTTAGATTTCTTTCTTCTGAATTTAGCTTGATGTATTTTCCTCCAATCTGGTTCTTGTGCAAGCTTTCAATATCAGTTTTCTTCTTGACCTTTCAGAAAAGGTTTGAAAACCTTTCTACAATGTGCCACTGTGTTGTTCTTCTCACAACAGCTCTTCATGAGCAACACAAAGAAAACCATATCTACCCAAACCCAAGCAACGCAGCTGATAATGGAAACCACATGTTGCACTGTAGGAAACACAAACCTAGCAACAGCTCAACAAGGGGTGTTATAGGGTGATGGTCAATCTAAGTTATATATGTTGGATCTTGTAAAACATACCACACCTTGTGATTGCCTAATTAGCTGATTTTGCAGAGGAGACCGCACCTCCAGGGGTTATTCAGGTCCATTTCTCAGCAACACAACACAACAGGAGAAAGAACACGGCTCTTTTCTTCTTCTTCTTCAAGTAGCCCATAGTGAGTTTGAGTTTATATAATTGTCTCAAAATTTTTATCATCCAAGTCTCTCGTATAAGTTAGTATTACCTTATAAGTACACTCTCACAGCCTCTAATGTATAATTTTCATTTTCTAAGCTTGCTCTTCTTTTCTTCCCAAGTGGCCTCTTATAGCTTCTACATAGACCTGAACAAGGAATTCCAGCCAACATACATATCCCTTTTCCATATTCTATTTAACTTTATCACTGAGCCTGGCCCTGCCTGGCCGTGCTTGTCAGCTCACTCGGGTCTACCCCTGACGAGGCGATTTGGCAAAGCCTCGTGGCCGGCTTTGAGTCCACTAGTCCGGGTCTCAAGATAACATAGCGACAGTCTGTAATACAGTCATTTAAGAAAAGCTTGCCCCAAATTCCCCGCCAATTCGCTCGAGTTTTGCGGGCAATTTAGGGCAAGCTTTTCTTAAATGACTGTACATCACGCACGACAGAACATACACGTATTAGTTGACCTTTCCTTCCACCTTAGATTGGGGATGAGTCTGCGTAACTATACTGTCACTGCTGCTCGATTCCCTGCATTAGTAGGAAAAGTTCGAGAGAACCGTCGCGAATGGTAAACATCCCCGACTAACAAACAATCCCTGGACTCCTTACCTTCCACCTTAGATTGGGGATGAGTATGCGAACCACATTGTCACTGTGTCTCTTTATGTTTTAAAAAAAAAAAAAAAAGAAGAAGAAAGATGACTATCTATATTGTGTAAAGATTTACAGGCACCACTAATTCTTGTACTTGACTAGATGACCTACTTCTCTGGTGTACTAGTCTCCTTTGTGTACTGTTCAGAAAGTGTAATATGCAATGAAGCAACTTCGCACTGAAAAAAAAAAAAAAAAAAAAAAAAAAAATAATAATAATAATAATAATAATAATACATCACGTGATTGGCATACACACACAGTGTATGTAACAGTTCCTCAATGACTTTCGAGATCAGCACTCAATCGAGCGAACCATTCACCACCAACTCATGACTTCAACCAACACCATCAAACAGTCTACATAAAGTGTTAGTAGTTGACTTTATTATCAACACCAAAGACTTACCAATTCATACCTATCTAATCCATTCACTTCATACTTCTATCAAATAGTCCTCATTCTATCGTTTTAGATAGAGCGAATCGTTTCGAAAAAATGATACGTCTCTATTTAGTTCAACTTGGTAAGACTCAAATCGAACAGTATCCGAAGTTCTAAACTCAGCTATCCTGGTTTACATGAAGACCGATTTAGTAGCAATGATTGTAAGTTCAATTCGTTGATATCATGTCATGATGACTACTTACACACCTTTTTACTAGTGATCGACATGGAGTAGAATAAGCAAAGAGCGTTTGTAAGACTACGCTTTAAATCTGATGAAAAGAGAATCGAAGAACCGAATGGTCTCTAATTGGTGCAACTGGCTCTATCCTTGATATCCTTCAAGGTAGGTTCGATCCGATTCAAACTATCTCAGAATTCATACCTCGTCTCTGACATTGACCGACCCATATCTTGACAATCATCAACGGACCGTTCATCTTGTCAATCTATGACATTCCTTGTCGATTTTTCAACGCAAACTACAGGTTCAGTGATCCCTTTTACAAATACGTGGACGACGTCTTACACACTTGATATCTTGAGGTCATGCTTCAGTTTAAGTAGCCTTAACGAAAGATTCGCGTCATGTTTGAACGGCACCGAGTTGATGGATCAATGTAAGCAAATTATTCAAGTATCCCTTCAGTTAGTTCACTATAAACTGACTTATCTCTTCTGACATACATCAGATATTGTGATCGATCACATGGACGCGATCCCATTCGTGTATCAGCATCGATAAGAGAACATCTTTGAGAATGGACCCGAAGAGTGATGGATCGAGAAGTCCTTTGGGAATCAATTGATCAATATATAGCAACCGGAAGTCGAGATTATGTGGTAAGTCATCACCTTTCCTGTCTTTTGAATGAATGTAATGGGTTTAATCTCTGATTCAGGTCTCATTTTTGTCTTTCTTGAGATTTATGCTGATGGGCTGAGGTAATGAGGATGATTCCGATGAGTCAAGATAAGTACTTCAGCAATCGATTGATGTCGCAGCCGAAAGTCGAGATTATGTGGTAAGTCTGCCCCTTCTCTCTTCTTAATGGATGAGGACTGGTCTCTGATTTGAATCTTGGTTTTTTGTTTTCTTTAGATTTACGCTGGATGATCAGGGAGTCTGAGAAGTCATCCAGGAGTGAATTGATGAAGATGTACTAGTGGAAAATTGAGATCATGTGGTTAGTCATTACGTTTTCTTTATTCTTGAATATATGAAATGAGCTTGATATCTGATTTCGATCTTGTTTTTTTCTCTTTCAAATTATTCTCTCTGATTTGGCTCTTTTTTCTCTTCAACTCTATCAATTTTTGATTTGGCTCTTTGGTTTTCGTCTTCCGACTTATCAATCTCTGATTTGACTCTTGGCGTATTCTCCGCAGACTTATTAATATCTGCTTTGGCGCTTGGGTTATCCACTTTAGAATTATCAATATCTGATTTGGCGCTCGTGTTATCCACTTTAGAATTATCAATCTCTCATTTGGCTCTTGGGTTATCCACTTTAGAATTATTGTACTCTGATCTCTTGAATTATCCCCTCAGACTTCTCCAACTCTGATTTGGCCTCTGGGTTATCCTCTCCAGATTTATCAAACTCTGCTTTGGCTCTCGGTTTATCCTCTTCAGACTTGTTAATCCCTGATTTGGCTCTTGGGCTTTATGATTATCAAGCACCTCCTCCGTTAACCTTTTGATACAATTAGTTATTTCTCTTCATATTCACCACTGACATGAAAGTCGCGTAGATCATTATAGTATATTGTTGGTTTGGTTGAGTGATATGGCGGACAAGTCTACTTGATCCCGCAGAACGTTACAAATCCTACGCAGTTCAGAATATTGCTCAAGATCCTGATTTATGATGAGATGTTCGACGTGTTTTTTGTCAAGTTCATGAGTTTTGTTTGATAAAAGTGAAGAATGTGAGGAAGGTTACCAAGATTGTAGATTCTTGATGCTCGAAGCGCCGAACTCGATTGATCAAAATCATATCTTTCCGTCAAATCTGATCAGAAGAAAGCATCTTTGATGGTATGATAATCATCCTTTTATTGGACGCAACAAACACACACAATGTATTCCACCAACCAAACTTAACTAAGTCCAATTTCGTGCCACGGTTTTTACATCGCGAGCGATGACCGAGGCACGAGGGACTTACCCGGAACGCCAGGCTTTTGGCGTGAGTAGTTTGAGAATTTAGTAGAGAGAATTTAGGATCTCTTTTTGCACCAACTTCCTCATATCTTTACCTCGGAAAAAAATGGGAAGCGCCCAGCGCTGGCTTCTTGCGCTCCTTCCTGTCGATTCACTTTTTTGATTCCTTTCTGTTTGTATTTTTTTCCTTAATGTTCCAAACTGGATGATCTCAAGGAACGAAATTTGAGCTTGCTGCGAGATTGTTACAGAGACATACAAGTTGAAATCAAATTTCAACGTCCGAGATAGCTTCAATCGAGTTGATCAGTAAGCAATGAAAGGTCAACGAGAGAGATTGGGAAACAAGAGGTAAAGAGACGAGGAGTTGCAAAAGTTACCAATCTGTTCAAAGAAACGACTTCAGAATGTCAAGTTCGATTCAAAACAATCCCAAAGTGCCTGTTAAACTAGCCGAAAAGCTCATTGAAGCATGCATACAACTGAACAAGCTCGGACTCAATGCTAAGAAGTTTGTACAAGGGATGCTGACCTCGACGGACTCAGCTGTCGCCGATAGGCGTGGATCTTGGGGCACGGAATACGGCTGGGTTTCAACGCATGAGGTTTTAAAGGGTTTTAAAGATATAATATGTAAAGACCATGTTAGTGGAAAGGAACGATGGGCATCCTTCATCCTGGAAGAGGTGAGTGGAATGACAAGCTCTCAAAGACATTAGTTACATATAACTGACCGAGTCTTTCTGAAATGTTGAAGGCAAAGGAAATTGTGATACGAGAGGACCTACCGAGCGGGGAACCTCCACTTGGAATGCATTATAACTCTCAAAACATCACGCACGAGTTCTTTTCACAAGAAAACGAGGAATTAAGAGACCGATTAGTGGCAGAAAACATGCCGTTCTTACACTCTATTCTTTCAGCAAAACTTGAACATGCAGCAATCAAGCGACAAAAAAAAAGAGACGCCTCTAATAGTAAGAAAGATACTGAGAGGCATGTGACCACTTCGGAGGAGCTTACAGATTTACAAGACTTTGAGCCAGCCAGTGCTATGAGCCAAACAATTAGGCAACTTGAGCAGCACAGGATTAAGAAGGTACTATGATATATGACAACTTATCTGAATCAACGTGTCAGTTGTTGACAAGTTTTACCTTTTGAAGGTGCCCGTGATGCTATGCTCAATGTTAGCCTTCTGTTGCAATCGTCGGCACTCAGGTTTACAACTTCAGAATTCAATGACTTTCTTGGCATGCGGCGTCACACAGAAAGTCAACGACTACCTTCATTTCCTAGGCTTGATATCATCGCGTGCGACTGCTTTTGATGCAATGGATACACTGAAGAATTTAACTGAAAAAAAGATCAAGGATATCGGGTCAAAAGATTACAAGATGCGACCTTTGTGGTGTGTTGACAACATCGATATTGAAGCACGGATTCACGACAAGAAGGTTGAAGCAAACTCGAGAGTGTTTCATGGAACATGGGGCTACCTCCACGAAGTTCCTGAGCATCTAACACGTGGCATGAAGCCCGAGGAATTAGATCTGAATATCTTTCTAGAAGCAATGGAACGAAGCAAAACTCAGCCAGTCGAATTGGATTCATTACTACCTACAATAAAAGAAGAAGAACATTTTGAATTAGTACAAAAGGCTCAGATTTCAACAGCATTTTTGGAACATTGTCTTGATAAGGGTGGAAAAGAACATAAATACTGTAAAGAAAACTTAGCAACCTCACCACCTGAAGTCGATCCAATCCAGATGTACGAACCGAACGTAATCATGTTCAAAATGATGAGTGCATCTGATAACTCTTCGACTGGAATTGGTCAGTTGATGGAGCAACTTCTCAAACAGCTCAATGTCGCCCCTCTTGAGTTTGGAAAGTGGATGCAAATTGTTGAAGGCGATATGGGAACAAACATGAATTTTGAAGGCGCTGCCCGAAAGCGCTATCCCGCTGGACATGCTGAAGAAGGCCTTCAAAACTTATCGTTAGGACTTGCTGGTTCGCACACAATGTGGAACATAACTAGCTCTATAGTCAATCATTATGCTGGTGATAAAGAAGACTCGGATTATCCTGGTGTCCGACGTTGCGCCACAGCTTTGAGTATTGATCCAAACCATCTTGTTGATAAGTCATACTTTGGTCTGATGATGCAGTCTGTACATAGGATACAAACGGCATCATTTGTCTTTATATTGAAGTAAGTCATTTCATCGTTAGTCAAACAGGGACCTCAAATTAATGTCACATTGGATGAAATGTAGACAGATCATTGCTTCCAAAGACAAGCGACCAGATTTCAAACAACCAGGAGTGGCGCAGGCTCTAATAGACGAATGTTATGAGAAGTACTGTGCTAGGGATTCTATTCAAAACGCAGCTCAGTCAAAAGATGGTGCATTATACAACATGCGACTGAGGATACGGGATTTTGCTACTGTTATTGAAGCAGATCAAGCAATGAGAGCTGGTGATATTGGCCGTCTCATGTCAATGTGGAAATACTGGAGTATCCTTGCTCAAGGATTGAAGGGGCTCTCACACTACGCACTTCATCTTCCGAGATATATATTGATTTTGGAGGAATACCTGCCTAAGAAGTTGGCCAGAGTAATCAAACACAGTCTATTATTACCTTCTTCTGGACGCGAAGGACACTGGGTATCAAAAGACTTCTACTTGGAAACTCAAAACTTCTGGTTGAAATACTTTTACAACCACTCGGTCCGTATGTCATATCAAAAAGCAGTGAATTGAATTACTAATTTTCATGCTCATGATTTAGGGACGGGGAACAAATATAGAAAGGCTTATGGAGCGATACTCCATCAATATACCCTTGGTGTGTATGTTCATATATCATATTAAACTTTAAAAGTTGAAGAAATGGATCATTTTTATGGATCCAACCCACAGCTGCGAAGTCTGATCCATTCACTTGGTCTTCGGTCGGGGTTCGAGATCGTCCACCAAAACAATAAGCACCCTCTTACTCCTGCAACCTTGTCCCAATTCTTGAAATTTGCTCGTGATCACCTTGCAGATCCGAACCTTATCAAAACTTCACGAGATCAAAGTTTGATCGAAAACCTTGATGATTTCTATTTAGAAGGTATCAATAAGTTCCAATCTATCTTACAGGAAGAGGATTGGGACAATTCTGCCTGTAGATTCAATTGGGGTGGAAACCTCTTGGGAGTTGAAGCAGAGGATCAAGAATGAGTTGG
>NW_006768798.1:337813-360725 GCF_000204055.1 Melampsora larici-populina 98AG31 | reverse complement strand
CTGTGCTTCGTATGCCTGCAAGGATAGCAAGGTCCTGCATGGTAGTCGTCCTGTATCTTTTGATTTGCTTGTTTTTCTTCTTCAAGGTAGCACACATAGCTACTAGTATCCATCCACGTCAGAATACAATTTATTATCATTTCAAATGTGCCTTTGACCGGTTGGCTCCCCATTATACCTCGTAGATGTCTGCCTTCAAGTATACCAGAAAAATTCTTGACAATTTGCCAGGCGTGCTCGTAAGTGAAGAGGTCGAAGGGGATAAGCATAGATGACCGATGATGGTGCTGATGAAATAGAGAATCAAATCCTTCTATCAAAGAGGCTGCTAGTTCAATCAATGGTAGGGATTCTCGGATTGGGTCAGTATCTGTACAGAGTAGGGGTCGATTTCCTCGATCTTTAGGCTTAGCGTTCAGAATTGGAACCTGATTCAAGAAACTTTGCTCCGGTAAGGTATTGCCAATTGTTGGCTGATTGATCAGGTCTTGAATGCCACTTCTGCCAGTGGTCTTGAGGTTCGAAATAAGCTCAATTGCACCAACAGGGTCGCAGTTTGAACATCGGCAGGTAGGAAACTTTTCTTCGTCTTCACGTTTCTTTTTGCAAATATAGGCAGGGTCATCCACTGAAAGTGGTAATATACCTTTTCTGTTTGATTGATACATATTAGTTGGAATGAATTCAAAGGAAGAATAAACAATAGAAACTCACTTGGTATCCAAGGCAAGTGCTATTCTCAAGCACACCGGTGTGATACGCAAAGCACTTGTGCGGTCATCATCATTCATGGAGTCGATTTTTTCAAATTCCTCGAGTGAGTTTCTCCCGAGTGTTCGGAATGGCTCAACAAGCATGATCACAAGACATGACTTCCCAATACCTCGACCACCTCGACCACCCATTTGTATCATTACATTGGGGTCCATAGCTCCTAAGATGATCACTTGATCCACGATGCTCCAGTCTTGGCCAAGTCCGAGTGCATTGGTACAAGACATTGTCAAAAATTTTGATTCACCGTACTCCTTCACAGATATCTTGAAGTGAATTGTGGCTTTGAAGCCTCTTTGCTGCTCCACTTGCCACAAGACCCCATGAATAAACTACATGTGCCTCATCTACAACCTTCAAAATGAGGTGCCTCTGAAAATCTGAGCTGTAATAGAGTTTTCGGAATGACGTGCTGTTTAAAAAGATTTCGGGACTCTACATTCAGAAGGGTACAAATTCATGATCAGTTCATATGTACTATTTTTGGCCTTCTGATCCAGTGTAACAAACATTGGAAAACACATACCAAGTAAACAAAACGATAATGATGCGCCTTTAACTTCTCCAAAGCTTCAGCATCAAATGTTATCTTTGTTAAATTGATTGCCGTGATATTTTGCCTCGTTTTCTCCAAGACCTACAAAAAAAAGCAATCAGCTTTGTATTTACAAAGACAAAACTTTGAAATCTCACTTGATTATCTCCAAGCGCATCCAATGGGTTCAGAACAAGGACTACGGGCAATTGACGTGGATCAAAAAGACGTAGAAACATCTCCGGGATGCGGGATTTGCCAAAGCCAGTTCCAGCCATGAGAAATGTATTTAAACCGTTCATCAGGCTAACTGTAGTGTTGATCTGAATTTCTTTTGATACCTGATCTTTGTACCATTTTATAAAACTATTCTTGACGTGCTTTCTTTGTAAAGATACTGAACTGTTCAAGATAGCCGGCGGAAGTAACGGGCGAGTAACGACTAAATCTTGGTCGGTTGCCTCTTTGACAGGGTCCAGAACCAATTCCTTCTGTTGGCTTCGGGTGTTCATTATTCACTTTTTGTTTGAACCTCAGTGGGAGACAGAGTAACTTGAATGAATTTCTTCTAGATAAACATTGATGTTGTATACATAAACTGGAAGCGATATCTTCTCTTTCCGATGAATTTTTGCGCCTCGGCCCAGTTGCAGGCCAGCAACTGTGTTGGCCTACTTGCAGATCTGAAACTGTGAAGTAACCCTGCCGTAAGCGGGTCGGGGTCCGGGGCTCAGATTTACATACAAACAGATGTAATCCGCAGTTGAATTTCAAAAAATGAAATCATCCAGTTTGGAACATTAAGGAAAAAAATACAAACAGAAAGGAATCAAAAAAGTGAATCGACAGGAAGGAGCGCAAGAAGCTAGCGCTGGGCGCTTCCCATTTTTTTCCGAGGTAAAGATATGAGGAAGTTGGTGCAAAAAGAGATCCTAAATTCTCTCTACTAAATTCTCAAACTACTCACGCCAAAAGCCTGGCGTTCCGGGTAAGTCCCTCGTGCCTCGGTCATCGCTCGCGATGTAAAAACCGTGGCACGAAATTGGACTTAGTTAAGTTTGTCCACCAACAAGGTGATGACTGGACAGATGCTGTCACTCAAAATAGGACATACATGATGACTTGTTGAGTTGTAGGAGCCTGAACCTGACAGAGGCTGAACGGATGTAACCAACTCCCGCTCTAGAACATACATGGTTGTATGTATTGTAAACCATTCTTTCTCCCCACCTGAATTCCAACATATGATCATGTTTGATGTTAACTTCATCATCAGTTATCAAATAAGATTATCATCTTCAGCCACACACTTTTTTTAATCTTGAATTCCTTCTTATTGTATTCCTTAAAATAAAGTTTCCAAACTTTTATATCACTTAGGAAACAAACCATAGATTTTTTATATCCTTGTTGAAAAAGGAATTCTTTCTGACAATAAACTGTTGATTTTTTATTTTTACAAATCTTATTGATCTCTTTATCTTTTAATGTTTTAGGATTTAAATTAAGATCTTGGACTATTTTTTTTTCTTCTGTATTGCATTATTTTGCTTTTGATTTTTCTGAAATAAATTTCTCTGACTTTTTCATCACTTAATGTGTTTGGGTTAATATTTAACTTTTCATTTATGACTCCTCTTCTATATTGATATGTTTTGGTATATTGATATAAGGCTTTCTCATACAATTTTTCTATATCTTCCATGGTTTTAAGATCTACATCAATCTTCAATTGATGTAAGATTAATTTTCTTTTCTCTTCCAAGTTTTCAATATTGGCAGATGACATTTCAGTTTGATGATTGTTTTGTTGAGGATATATAGGAGAAGTTCTCTGGCTTGGTATTTTTGTTTCAATTAGCAAACTTGGAGTCAAATTCACTTATCTCAATAACCTCATATCTTCAGTTTCCACCAGCTCCTCTAGTGAAGAGCTCAAGCCAGAGAACTTGTTTTGTATTTCTTCAACACAACAAAATTCAACTTGAAACATCATCAAGTGATATTGGAAACTTGGAAGAGAAAAGAAAATTAATTTTACATCAATTGAAGATTAATATTGTAGATCTTAAAACCATGGAAGATATAGAAAAGTTGTATGAGAAAGCTTTATATCAATATATACCAAAAAATATAAAGATAGAAGAGGAGTCATAAATGAAAAGTTAAACATTAACCCAAACACATTGAGTGATGGAAAAGTCAGAGAAATTTATTTCAGAAAAATCAAAAGCAAAATAATGCAATACAGAAGAAAAAAATAGCCCAAGATCTTAATTTAAATCCTAATACATTGAGAGATAAAGAGATTAATAAGATTTATAAGAAAATCAACAGGTTATTGTCAGAAAGAATTCCTTTTCAACAAGGATATCAAAAATCTACGGTTTGTTTCCTAAGTGATCCAAAAGTTTGGAAACTTTATTTTAAGGAATTCAATAAGAAGGAATTCAAGGTTAGGAAAAAAGTGTGGATAAAGATAATGATCTTAGGGTGGGTTTGATAAGTGATGATGAAGTTGACATGAAGCATGATCATATGTCAGAAAACTGGTGGTGATGAAGAATGATTCAGGTCATGGAACTTGTATTGGACAATCCCAGGTCATTAGCCATGTTCAAACCTAACCTGGTTGCCCAAAGACCCGGTACACCCAGTTGATTTTCACACTGGGTGTACTGGGAACATGGAAAGAATAAAACAGTTTTCTAATTCCACATGCAGATGACTTGAAATATAGTTCTTCAAAGACAGAAGTTTGTTAAATTCCTGAACCAAATCAGAGGTCTTTGTAAGTGATTCAGCAATTTCAGCTTTTGGATCAAAAGATGTGCATGGCTTGGTGTCAACATTGAATGGTATTGAATGGTTGGTACAATCCAATGTTGTGTAGCTTTTTAAGATATCCCTCTTCTGAGAGAAGGAAGTTAGAGTATTTCATATGTGATGAACACTAGGATCAATGAGGTAGGCAATGACAGGGCACAGACAGGGGATCTGCTTAAGTACATCAAACACATGTGAATATTCAAAGTGTGAATACCTGTCTCAAGATGGTGTGCTACAGATGTATATGAATCTACCACATAAATTCCCTTCAAATGCATCAAATGTGTATGAACTCTTGATATACTGAGATACTTGACCCAGGGCAGCCAGCCTAAGGCTCTGATCTGAGCCCCGCCGGCCCCAGGGCACCCGTTGGGCGGGCATACATACCTGAGCCCTCCCCGGACAGGCTTCAAAATGTCTTTGGCCTGTTAGTAGGACTCTTGCGGGGCTTGTTTCGGGGCTTTCGGGGCCAGGTCTCACTCTTGTTTCATTTGACAAACGGCAAAAAAATAAAAGAAAAACAAAGGAAAACAAAGGAAAACAAAGGGAAACATAGATGGATACAAAAGATTTTCAACATAGTTTTAAACCATATTTAATCCAACTTTTTACACACAAAAGGGCCTCACAAGTGAAGGCTTTCATACTCATTTGATACTTGGTCCATAAACAACTGCCACCTGAAAAAACTTGCTCAGACAATACACTTGTGGCTGGGATAGCTAAGTGCGTGCAAGCCATTTGAGCCAGAGATGGGAGGTTCTTTTGCTGAAACTTCCAAAACTCCAGTGGAGAAACATCCTTGCATTTGCATAGACCGTTGAGGTATGTCTCAACTTCCTCCTCCACTGTGAGCTTCAAAGCACGTGTTACAAAGCGTTGAGTTCCAAAAGTCATTTGCTGAGGTGGTTCTGACTCCGTAGTGGTTTTGTCTTCTTCATTGGATGCAAACTTGCGCGCCTCACTCAAAAAGAAGGCTTTCAAATGAGACCGGTTGCGGATACTGGCTAGCTCCAGGGTCTGATCAGAGAGTTTGGAAAGTTTGCTGTGAGGATCCAAAATATTTCCAGAGAGGTAGACCAGTTTTTGCACAGCAGCACAATAATAGTCCATAAATTTTTTCTTGATCGGCTTGATTGCAGCTAAAAAGACAGAATTGGTGACCATTGACAAAGCCTAAGTGTGGATGTTACAAGTAGTCAGTTTGGCTGATGTTTGTGATAGGTTGAACAAGAGAAAAACCCACCTGATCAAGTGCATCAACAAGACATTGGTAGCTTGGAATTGCATCAACAATAGTAGGTGATTTAGATGCTGAGAGTAGGAGAGTGGCCTCCTCTAAGGGTTGTAAGAACTTAGTAAACAATTCCAACAAGTCCCACTTGGATGGACAGATCACATATTGACTATAGTCTTCATTGGTAGTCAGCATGTTGATTGGTTTCTTCAGCTTGATTGCTTGCTTGAGACAACCTAAATTGGAGTGCCACCGTGTTTTGACAGGTCGTATGAATCCTTTGTTCAAACCGCACGACTCGGCCAACTTCATGAAAGACTGGGGACGTCAAGGTGACTTGTAAATATAAAAAATCAGTGTATAAAGCCTCTTGAGGGCACTGTTTCCAGACTGTGTTGCAGTAGCATTTTCAAGCCAACCATCCAGATTGATTGCTTCTGAACTAGCATTGCTCTCTCGCCCAAAACCTTACTGAACATCTTGATTCCAGCTTGAGCGGCTAGATTCACAACATGAGCCATGCAACCCAGGAGTTGAGATTTGGCGTCAAAGTTAGGAATGTGTGGTTGAAGAAGTCGTGCAATGCTGGCTTGCAGCGCTGCTAGCCGTAGATTGGGCAGCGCAACGGAAACCAAGACTACTCAAGGCCAGTACCTTTTAGGTCAGCTGTGAGATGGGCGCGAGCAAAAAAAGAAGCTGAAAACGGAACTTTTCTTGCGCTGAGCTTTGCAGCGCTGCAGGCAAAAAAGAAGTGTTTTTTTTGAAAGAGAAAAAAAATATTGGAGGTAAAGACATCAACAAGAGTGGAGAAAGAGTGAACAAACATTAGAGTTGTAAAGTTTTTTAAATGAGTGTAAAGAAAATGAAAAGCAATCAAAAAGGGATGAAAGTAAAAAAATTAAAGTAAAAAAATCAAGGTAAAAAAAGTCAAGATGATTTCAAAGTGAGGTTTTCTAAGTTTCTTTTTATCTGCCTTCTTTCCAAACTCCAGCACCTGCCCTATGTCAGCAAAATCCCAGTGAGAAGTATGCCTTCATTGGTCCATATTTTACAGCTGGGGTTGGATGTCAAGATAAGATTCGTCCACTTCAGACCAAGTACTGGTTTTTGTTGTTGGCTCACAGGTAAGCTGGCTTTTCTTGATTGTTTGGCCCAGACGGCTTGTGCTCCTGACTTAATCGACTCATAGCTTTCCCGTTCTTCTCTTTTGTAACGTGTGTTCTCATCTCGGACACATTTGTAGGATTGGGAACGTTTAGAAGAAGCACACCAAGAGCTACATATGATTCTCAGTGATTGCAACATGAAAGACTGTCTATTGCTTGTTTTTGCTAACAAACAGGACTTGCCAGGAGGTATGTAGTAAACTCACATCTGTCAGACCCTATGGATCATTTCATCGAACACATGCTCTCATTCTATTGATTTTTTTCAGCTATGTCACCAACAGAGGTCACTGATTCAGGGCTCCATCGGATTATGGGCCTCATAGCCCGACTATAAGAAAGAGGTGATGGTAGATTTCTTGTTAGACATGATCTAATGTAGGATTCAATTGAAGGTGATGGTGTGGTTTAGTGAATTGGATATGATTGAAAAGTAAGGAAATGAAATATAAGATCAACAATTCAGATTGAGAGTCAATGAGATTGAACAATAGGAGGAAGTGCTTACCTTGAAAACATAAACCAATTGTTTAGTCCACGTTTGTGAGTGTACAAGCAGACACAAAAAGTTTACGTCACCCCGGGCCCCAACCAGCTTGATTCTGCAGTACACCTCTCGGGTTAGTGAACTGGTTGGGCCCAGGGGGTGACGTAAACTTTTTGCGTCTGCTTGTGCAATGAGAGTGAGGTTGAAGTTGAGAGGTAGGATTGTCAAGATCCTACCACACGGAATGTCCATGTATCAAGATAGATTGAGATACCTGGAAAAATGGTGTTGAGCAAGAATTCCAAATGGCTGGCTTTGATTGAAAAGTTGAAGGTGATTAAAGGCTTGATGGTGGCTGGAAGTAGTGGTGGATGTGGTTGATGGAGTGGTATAGGGTCCTAGAGGACTGACAGTAGGTTAGCGTGCGGCTGATAACCTCAGCGGAAAGCGCAGCACCCCAAATTTGGGCTCCACCAATGTCAGCTGAAGACGCAGCACCCCGGGGTCAAGTTTCCCGGCCAACAGAGCGGCTACGCCCGGAGTTGCGTTCCGGCGCGCTGTGCGCTTTCCTCTGCGCTGCGAGCCAGGATTGAGTCGTGCCATAGCAGAATTAGTGCTGGCATTATCGGCTGTAAAAGTGAAAACCTTGTCTAATATGTTGAAGTTGTTGAGTGTCTTTAAGAGAAGCTTGACCAAGTTTTCAGCTGAATGATCACCCTCAATCTCTTTCACAGCTAATACTATCTCTTGAATCTGAAACTTGTGGTCAATCCAGTGAACTGTGATGCCGAGAATTGATTTTCAAGAGGGTGCAGACCATCCATCAAAAGTCAGAGATACATGGGGAACTTCTTTCAAGATGTCAATGATCTGGAGCAAGAGGGGTCAAAACTGAGACTTGATGTATTCAGCTTGCCTAACAGAGCTATAGTGAAGATGGATGGCTTCCCAATTTACTAAGTCAAGAAGGATGCGGAACTCTGCAGTCTCTACCATTAAAAGTGGGAGTTCTTGCATGACAATGAGGCGGATGACTGCTACTTTGAAGGTCGAAGCATTCAGCTTATGAACCTACAAGGAAGAGACAAATGTAAATCCAAAAATCAATCAGTCACCCAACAAGAAACAGGTGCACAAAAAGGGAAAAAGTAAGAAGCTAACTGCATCAACACGGCCCTCCTTTGCATACTTGTCCATATCAATCGCGGATTCTTCTCTGACAGATTTTGATGTGATATCATTTTTTTGGTCTAGATCTCTACTCATTGATTTTGTTGATGCTGTCTTATCTGGTGCGAGTCAAGAAAGGCACTGATAATTGCTTCCTGGTTTGACTTTGGCATGACAGACCAGCACATTGTTGCCGTTGATTGTTTCCTCTGTAAAATAATTCCAGACCCAAGGTCTTTGAACCGGACTTTTTCTGAGCATTTGGCTGGGAAGGTTTCGACATAGGTTGAGGTTGGGGATCCTTCTCCGGTTGCCATTCCAAGTCAGAATCCTCTTCAGAGTCAATAACAATGGGTTTTCTTGTTGGCTTTTGGTGTTAAAGATTTTCAAGGGCGTCTGAGGGTCAACGGTGAGAGGGTCATCTTGAAAGCAAGTGAAATAGGCTCAGAAAGGGAGGTGGAAGGGTGTAGAATTGCACAAGAGATTCATAAGCTGGTGTTGGAAAGGTTCTGGGACCGGTATAATGATGATAAAACCTGGTCTCATGTAGGTTTCAAACTTTGAAAGGCCTACAAAGGCCTACAACCACTTGTGTGTGTTTTTCAGAGAAAAAAATTTGGGTCTGCCCCGGGCCCGCCCAAGGTCGGGCTGGCCACAAAAAGTCCGGGTCAGGGCCGGGTCAGACCCTTAAGCCAGCCACCTTTCAGTAGGGGTATGACCCGGCCCTGAAGTGTCAGGGCCGGCCCCGGGGCCGATTCAGGCCCGGCCTCGGCCACGCAATACTCAAGGATGCTGCCGGGCAGCATCGGGCAGGCCCTGGCTCGGACCATCCCCTTGAAAGCGTGTTTGAGAGCTCGGGAAGGATGCTTGATGACGTCAATTTTTCCAAAAGATTGCCTCCATAAAGATTTTTTGCGACGGCCCCGGCCCCGAGTAGCCCTGTACCGGGGCCTTTTTTGCTATTCCCAGGCTGGACTTGAGGCCCCGGGCTCGGCCTCGACCTCACCTAGAAAACGCTTGGGTACACTCGGCCGGTCAGGGCCAGGGCCGGGTCATAGCCCTACCTTTCAGCAATGCAAAACTTAATTTTGTCTTAGACCTTATAATTTGTGTCATTTGTCACTTGTTGTGGCCCATGTTGTTTTGGTGATTGTGGTGCACAAGCTACGGTGTTGTGCAGTGCTTGCGATTCCCTAGAGCTGGATATGACAGTGATCAGGTTGAAGAGAGTTGGGGATGGCATAGTGATGTTTTCACCATGTTCAGGCAACACCACCACCACTCATGCACTGACTGCATTTGGGTGTCTATTGGCCTGTCTGAGTATATCCATTGGGTCACTTAGCATGTGCACCCATGAAATACCTGTCTATACTGTGTTTTCTAGGCCATTGTCTTGAGTTGACATTTGCTAAGGCACTTTTGCCCAAATGTTGCCTTTTTGAATATTATGTTTGATTTCTGCTGAGGTACAGAGGTGGCAATAAGTATCATATCAGAATATACTTGCTTGAGTGGCTCATATCCTAATTGGCCCAGTGATCTCACTCTCTTTGATATGCTCTGTAGATGTAGTTTATAGGATTACAAAGAGATTGCTGCACATGTTACGGACATTGTGGTCATTCCATAACTGTTTAAGTAGCTGCTTTACTGAGCCAAGCTGGCTAAAACATTGAAAAAGTCTCACTTTTTGGTCTAACAGATATGAATCCTTCAACTCAACACAATGTTTTAAAACTCATCAATTTTCTTTCATTGTAACAGAGTTACCAATACATAATTATCCACTATGTATATGTTCTGGAAAGTGAGTATTGAACAAACCAAATGTATTGCTTTGATTTCAGTCATCTTCTTACTTGAAGACTCATCTACTCCAAAACAAAGATATTATGTATTATGAAATATGAAATCTTAATTATAATTATACTGTAATCAACTATCAACCAAATATGCGACCCCTCCCCCAAAAAATTATAATAATACATCTCGCCCCAATTCAAAAACAAGTCCTTTTCAAGGAAACCCTCAACAAGAAAACCCATCATCGCCCCATCACCCATCCCGAAAATGAAAAGGTCCATACATCTTAAAACAAATGAAAAAAACGCCAACAAGTATACAAGAAGAAAGAACATCACTCAGATTATCATTCGAACAGAAGAACAAAAACGACAGAAAAACGATTACAACAAGAAATAATTAAGTTGAATGGTATATGAATATAAGTACCATATGAATTTAAATCATTCCTAAAAAGAAAAGAAAATAATCAATCAATCAATCAATTTCCATATTTTAAAAATTTGATGAAATATAATCAATGCAATCTAAGCTTACAATTCTGAGTTACAATCCTTCTACGATTCATTTTTCTTTCCGTAACTCTATTTAAACTTTCGATCCAAGGATCTCTCCATCTGATTCTAGATTCATGATCACTCCAAACTTGTTCAACTTCATCAATCAAACTAGACCTCCACATTCTCATTGAAACAGCCACTTTGGCTCTCATCGCTGGTTCATTTAATTGTCCTCCTGTACTGGTTGGTATAGAAACTACTGTTCCTATTGGCATGAATGGTAAGGGCCCGGTTTGGCCTCCAAGTGATCGGATTAGATACGATGGTGGTGGTAATCCAGTTTGGTTTGTTGTCGTTGTTTCTCTTCCAAATGTGGGTGAAACCGGCCGATCTCGTTCCATTAAAAGCCTTTGTTGTATTCGTGAAAGACTGGGAGTTTCAGAAGTGGATCGATGGGTTGATGGAGATGATTGCGATTGTGATTGCGATTGCGATTGTGAAGGTGCAGAAGTAGATTTTGAGGCCCCACCGATCCGACTACCACCCATGATAGATGTGGGAGGAACCATGGGTGAAGGCGTAGGTAAGACAGGTCCGAGAAAACGTGAAACCACTGGTACTGATCCACAGGTGGTGATGAGACCTTTGACCAGTGGCTTAGGTGTAGGAGGTTTAGCCGCATTGGTGAGTTGAAAATGGAGATTGCCGTGTCGAGCTGCATTTGTAGTCGAACCTTCATTGCGACTACTCGAACCTGATGTTGAAGCAGCGGTAGAGTGATGACCATTGACAGGGTGAGTAATCTGGCCTGAGGATTGGTCGAGCTCACCAGCAAGCCAGCCGTGGGACTGCTTGGTGGGGTCCTCGGCCAGGGTACTAGAGGTAGTTGTTTCGCGTTCCTCAGTAGTGGTTGCCAAACTACCAACGAAGTTTTTGATACTTCCAAAGTAACCGCTTTTGGATCCAGATAAGACATGTGGATGTGGTTTCTTGTTTTTGTAATTGATCCGAGGGCTAAGGATTGAGTTCACAAATCCGGGCGAGTAGGGTTCGTTAAGATTTGTGACTTTTTTTAATCGATTCGCAAACTCGAGCCGCTCTTCAGTTGTTAGCCTCCCTGACATAGTTTCCGAAGGTTGCGAAGGTTGAGCTGCACTGATGGAAGCCTCAAGGTGTGAAGAACTTGAGGTAGCGCGAGAGGATGGAAGATCGCTTGGGTCACAGGTGGCTTTGCGCTCATCATAAAGGGTCGGGGAGGTAGACATCGCTAGATCTTCGATTGATGTGAGAGTGAGATTGTACTTGGTTTTGCTGGTGAGTGAGACAAAAGCTTCTGTCGTATCAATTTTAGGCTGTAAAACCAGTGATGCAGTACTACCGGCACGTTTGATCCCAAGTTTACTATTGGGTGGATCGCAACCAAGGTTCATGAGTGAGACCATGGATCGGTTGGAATGAATTGAAGTAGTTCTTGAAGCTCGTTTGGAATTCATTTGAACGACTCCTTTACCTTTAGAGTCATGTCTAGCGGTGGCATTACTTGCACTACTTGTGATCGATGAGGGTGGAGAGCTATTTCTCGGAACCGGCTTCTGGTCACGAGTTGAATGGGGGGGCTGATGGGCAGGTTCGATCACTTGGCGACGAGATCCCGCAATTACGCTCACGCTACCATTCTCATTGCTAGCTCGAGATCTCTCTAACCTCTGCACTCGTTCAATAGAATCTTGTACTCGGTTTCGGCTACGAGACCTGCCTCTTCCATCTGCTTCAGATTCATCCTCATTTGTGGCCTCTGTGGGAGATTGACTCGTGGTATTCAGATGACAGGGTAGTATGGAGTCGGGGTCGGATTGTGGAGATTGAGTGCGATCAACGGGTACACGGGAAGGCAATGGTGAAGCTGAAGGGTTTGAAGGCTCTGAGTTTTGGGCATAACCAGATGAGAGCGGATTGGGTAATTGAAATGCAAGATTGATTTGATCAAGAGCCGCAAGTTGAGGATTCGAATACTGAAGGATGGGTGGTTCGAAATTGGGAGGCTGTACAGCTGTAGGAGTTGCACATCTGGTGCTAGGTTCACTGACCCATTCCTCCTCTTGGCCGGGCTTTGTGCAAAGCTCGGATGGATGAGGGTTTAGGAAATCTTGAGATTGAGTCACCTCGTTCTCTTCTTCGTCTTCTTCACCATCCCCATCGAGAGCGCCTCTGAAAGCACCCTTCCTCGTCTGTCGGTTTCCTGATGTCGCTCCATTCGACTTTTTTCGGATTACAGAGACAGTTTGTTTGGCATTTGTGCTATCTTTCCGAGCAGGATATGAAGGTCGTTTTTTGTGAAGAGAAGCTTTAGATTTAACGGTAGAGAGGACAAGAGTTGATTGACTTCCGCCAGGTGAAGGTTCAGTGTTCAGTCGAGTAGTAGAAGTTAGACCGCTGACTATGTTAGTATGACTCGAGTGACGTTTTGAAAGTTGAGTGAGACGAGCAGAAGAATGATGTTTGTTGGGCATCTTCAATGGTAAAATGATATGTCGTCGATGTTGGGTGACTATATGCTGCCAGTGCTGCAGTGCTAGGACTCGATGTGAAAAGTTGAAAGCTTAAAACCCAAATCGGTCGGGTGAAATTGGAGGATCGATTGCTCATCGGACGGTACTTGTCCCGATACCTCAACAAACTCTATCGGGCCAGCTGGCATTGTATGCGGATCCGGATAATCGAAGAGATGGCATTCCTCAGGACAAATCCTGAGGAATGCCATTTCATCCACCAAATAAATAATGAAAATGAGCCTAACTGGTTCATATTTTCTCTGATCTTATTTTGATTCACGTTCAAAATCATCAAATAATGATAGTCCAGATTTTTTCCATGCAGCTAGCTTGAGTTTCTATGATTGCAAAGGCATGAATGGCAGGAAGTTCATAATACATGATATGCAACATACGCATGAGAACGATTAGTCTAACTACCGCAATATGTTTGCCATCTACCCCATGAAATCATCGATGGTCAAGATTAGTGCCATCGCACCCCGGCAAACTGCCTTCTCAAAATCAAATTGAATGGAAGACACGGAGCCATTGCCAGATAGGATGCAGGTACTTGCTACAGAGGACACTTCCGTGTTACAGTTTCTAACCAAGATCTGCTTCCTGCACAGGAGGAGGATCTGGAGCTGAAAGGTTGTTAGAATAGACAAACCTAAACACATTATACACATCCATCTCTTTTCAAATATGGTTAAGCAGGATGATGGCAATTGAGAAACATCAATATAATTGCTCACAAAGAATGCAGCTATATTATATACGAGGACAAATAATTTGTATCTTTCATAACAAAGCCAAACAAGCTCAAGATATAAGAAAGATGATGTTATAAAGATCTACCAAGAACCCAACCTTCAAACACTTTCTTCATCTAACCAAACCAACAAATCAGGAGTAAAATAACTCAAAACAAGTGTAGATCCAGCCCTCAACATTCCATTGATAGATTCAAAGACCATTGATTTCAAATCATAAATTCCTTGTTGAGCACCTGAATGAATCATAGCATATTCACCTGAAACTTGATAACATGCTAATGGATGATCTTGAGCGATTTGTCTTGCTTCTGAAATTATATCTAGATATGGTAAAGCTGGTTTGATCATGATTATATCGGCTCCTTCTGATACATCTCGAATCTATGAGATGACACAAAAAAACGATTCAGAAATTAGATCTTCCTTTCGGATGAGAAAGAAAAAAACAAAAGGAGGAAAGATGATTGACTATTGCTCGACGTGCTAATCCACGTGCATTTGGTGGAAGTTGATAACATTTACGATCACCAAAAGATGGAGCAGATCCAGCAGCTTCTCTGAAAACCAAGAAATCCCCCCAGAAAATATAATCATCAGCTCTTGACTGTAGAAGAAATAGATGATTCCAAAGGAAAAAGATCAACAAATCCAAAGATGACTATGACTATACCTAAAAGGACCATATAAACTAGAAGCGAATTTAGCAGAATAAGACATCAAACAACACTTATTCCCCAGCCCAGCCTGAATCAAAGCTTCTTTAATAGACCCGATCCTACCATCCATCATATCACTAGGAGCCACACAATCGGCTCCAGCCTTTGCATAATTCAAAGCGACTTGGGTGATCCGTTGAACCGAAAGATTTGTATCGATTTGAGCAGGTGTGTTGAATGTCATGGAGAATCCACAGTGTCCATGATCAGTATATTCACATAGACATACATCACAAGCTATAAAGAGTGAAGGGAATTTCGTTTTGAGTAATCGAATGGATTGGATCACTGGACCTGATGGATCATCAGCTGAACTACCTCTTTGATCCTAGACTAGACATTCATTTATCTTAGTTAACCTTCAAAATTATTTTTTATGATTGAAATTCCAAAACAAAAGAACTTTGGTAACTGACTTTTATACAATTCATGGGTACACCAAACAGAATGACCGATTTAAGACCTTTTTGAATTAATGGATTAAGAAAGTTTTCAAGTTTATTGATTCCCCATCTAATCCAATCCAAAGTTGATCATCAGAATAATCAGTGATGCAATGAAAATAAAGTTGTTTTTTGTTTCATTCGTTCGAATGGATTTTACTAACCTTTTTTGACCAGGTAAAGCGTTTATAGGAACTTCTGCATCTGGATCATCAGTAACAAAGATAGGATACATTAACATATCTTTAGTTAAAGATCTTTCAGCCTATTCATAGAAAAAACATAATCGTTTATCAGAAGTTGATAGAAAAGATGAGATTCAAATTTCGATGGTGGGATACTTACTTGAAGGTTTCGAGTCAAAGGATGACAATATCCACCTTGTAGAACACTTGTTGGTTTCATGTCGATGGAGATTTATTGAAGTTGAGTTGAAGGAGATGGAATGCTGTGCGATAAACAGTTGATCAAGACTTTGATGTTACTTTCCAAATCGACTTGTTGACCAAAACTGGTTTACAACTGACCGTTTGTATACAGTTTTTTGAACTCAATCAACTTTTCCACTTCTCTCAAGCTCGTCTCTTGATGACTCAGGAAGCTTGTTGTTTACCTGTTGACTGACTGATCAATGATGAATCAGAACACTCTTATGCGTCCCACAAATGGCTGACAAAGATCTACTGCTGTGACAAACGTTTAATCACAGCACTTGAATGCATGTCACCAATGAAATGATGTCATCTGAAGCTGATCTGACAGTCTGAAGAGCTCACTCTGAGGCTGACTCATCTGTCCTACTCTTGGCTAAGTCCCCATTCCTGAAACTGTTTGAAATGTGTTCATCTTCCTTCTTTTTCAAGTCTCTATATATATACTAAAAGACAAGAAAAATATGTATGTACTTCAACAGATGACTTATAAGTAGCATTATAATTCTTTTCTTTTATAATTGTCTATCAACATACAAATTCAGAAAAAACCAAAATAAATAAATCAAAAACGTACATCCCAAAGAACAAAGAAACCCACCTCATCAAGAAATTAATAAGAAAAAAAATTCATGAATAAAAGATTTACAATTTAAGAGATTATATATATAAAAAAGTAATCTTAATCCTTATTTAGAGAGAAACATCAAAACTTTCAAGAAAGTTCAAGAAAGTTCATCATCATCATCATCATCATCATCCCATTTCTTCATCATGTATACAGTCAGGTAAAGGTTGAAGTTCAATGACCATTTCAGTTTCTTTGTTTTCCTTAACTTCACATTCAAGATTTTCAACTTCATAAACCGATTCTTCTGGTTTAAATTTTTCACTTGATTCTATAGATAATTCAATTGAATCTGAATGATTTTCAATATTTTCAATAGGTGGTGTTGATACGGTAGAATGACGAGCAGTAGAAGATGTAGAAGAGTTGGATGGATCTGAACTAGGTGGTAAGAGAGCATAAGATGGATGTGATTGAACTAATGAAAGATAATAACGATTTAAAACTTCTCCTGTTGTCTATTTCGAAACAAGCAAAAAAAGAAAGTTAGTTAAAAACCCAAAATCAAAAAACTAGATTCAAAGTTAAGATCACTCAACTACAAGAGTATAATCAATTCCAATCAAAAACTCTCTTTCTAAAAGGTTCATTTCAATCAAACCGATCCCTCCCACTTTAGCATATCTAGAATTAGCAAAAAAACTATCACATAAAAACTTACAACAAACTGTAACAGAAGTAATACAAAACCTATGTACAGTTAATGAACAGATTGTAAAATTCGATAACTTTTCACAAATTCGATCTATATAAGGTAAAATGGATAAAAGACAAATCGGTTCGACATTTGTATATATTAATATCCTTTTTAAATAATCTTGTATGGTGATCGAAGGTGGTGATCTTGAATGAAAACGTGTTAATGAACTTGATGTGAGTGGGATTCGATCGTTGTGTGAGATCAGTCTATCTAACATTGATCCTATATATCATTAATCAAATATGAGAAAATCATTCATGGTTAGTCACTTTCTTTGAAAATCTCGTACATGATTTCTAACCAAAGATACGCCTTCCACCCACCCTACTCCTCGTCCGGGCTCAGAGCTTAAGAAAGTCAACATCAGACCAAAGTTGCTGAACATACCAAGCAGAAAGAATCCCACTTGAAATGCCTCAACAAACTACCGTCTGTTTTTGACTTTCTTAGCTTTATAAAACTACTGCCCAAATCCAGAGAGAGAGAGAGATAGGTATAAAAGAAATCACCCAAAAAGGAGCTTAAGATTGAAAAGATATCAAGTCACTAACCAATCAATTCGATCAAATCATCTGTTTCACATCTTTCGAATTTAGATGGAACTTCCTTTAATCCTTGATTTGTGATCCTAGTATGAATAATTTGAATTCGACGAGGTAAGGTAGGTCGATCGATAATAGAATCGATAGTTTGAGTTTGATTTTGATGTTGAGTTGGAAGGTGATTAAATGGAGAATGAGGAAGTTGAGGAGAATAGGTAGGTGTAGTTGATTTGATTATGATTTGATTTGATTTGTTGAGATTGTTAGTCATGAATGAAGAATTGTACTGTTGTAGTTAATATTGAGGTTCAGTTGAGTTGGTTAATAGGTTGAATATATCGATCGCTTGTTTGGATTCTGGTGATTGTTGTTGAAATGATCGATCAGATTTCACAGCTTCCAACAAGTCTTTCAAGTTTCAACAGGAATCACAGCAACGTGACATGTCTGATTTAAGACTTAACCTGTATTCAAAACATAAACGATAATCGATCTGATTTGACCCACATCTTGGCCTTAAAGACTGTCCACTTTTATATCCCCATTTTGTTTCGCCTGGGTTTGCGGCCCCAATTGCCAGCTTACTAAAACTCACTCCCAACCTGATCTCGAATCTCTTCAGGTTAGTACTTCATCATCCATCTCTGATCATTGTCATTCTTATACATGTTCCTTTGGCGGGAGGAAAACATAACCGCAAATTTTATCTGCGAGTCATCAAATACGATGACAATGAGTCTACCTAATTCATAGTTACTCTGATCTTATTAGAATCATGTCCTTTATTTCAATTTCATCACATTTGAATCATTAAGAAAAAAGATTTTAAACTGATTGTTTTAAATTGCTTCATTTTTTTTAGATTCGAAGATCGATAAGTCGATTGATTCGTTGTATTTAAGGTCTTGATTTTTGTTAATCGTTTTCTTTGCAACATAGCTATCAATCATTCATCATCATAACCACTTCTTGGTCTGTCTGTAGCCTGAGCTGTAGGATTTTCTTGCTATTGATCGTATCACAATAGTTCACAATAGTTGAATGCAACCAGAATGCCATTACATCTTCCAAGGTCCTACCTCCCAACTTGAAACCTTATTTCTTGAAGAGAAATCATTTTGAGTGAGGATGAATTGAGTGATACTGCTACTCTCACATATTGAAAAATGATTCAAAAAATATTGTTGGTGCCACTTGAAAGTCTGCAAAATGTGATTTCACTCTGAGGTATCAAATCACAGCTGAGAAATTTTGGGATGCTTGAAGTGATGACGTTTGAACCAAGCCATAAAGTATATGAAGCCCATTGTAAAATACCAATTAAGCACTATTTTCCACATGGTCATCTTTCTGCTCACGATCTTTCACCTCTCATGAAGGCTCCCTGGTCTCCTTCCAATGCTTTGGGAGGCTTTGAGTGCTCTTTCTGGTTCTGCATATTGAGGTGGATACAAGAACAAAGCTATCCAAAGCATCTTTGTGAGAAACTATCAGAATCTTCCACCGATTTACATCATGCCACACGGTGGCTCACTTGAGATTGAAAAATCCGAACAAAGGAAGCAAACGCAGAAAAGCAAAGACAAAGTAAAAATAAAGCTAAATCGCCAAATCGCCAAAAGATGATATCAACCAGATCAAGAATTCATAAATCACTTGGAACTAAGACTATTGCTGTAGACTTGAAAACAAAAGAACAAAAGTACGAAGTCTCAATTGAAACTACGTGAATGCGATCCATGAGGGAAGACAACTCGGACAATTAGGATGTTATGTTGAATTATTACTTTTTTCATGGACCACTATAGGCCTTACTTTCTTCGACAATTTGTTGTGCTATAGCTTCAGGACACTCTGTTGGATCAGGTCCACCCGTAGTCCCCAACAGGAACCCAGAGTTGAATGCGTCTTTAGGCCAATCGGCGGCAGCCTGAATTCAAAAATTTCAGCTACATTATCAACCTTCAACCAGAGTGTAGCTGCTTCACTTACCGTGATTGGACTGACATAGCCTTCACAATAATGACCGAAAAGGCCATCATATGATGCCTCAACTTCTTCCAAGGTGTACGGCGGGCTATGTCATGACAAGTAAGTCAGTCACCCCATAGGTTCTAGACTAGATAATATGAATCAACTTACGCCGCCTCCGGACTAATCAGGTTATGGTAGCTTCCAGTAAGCGGCATCATCTATTGAGAAGGAAATCGTTTTGACGGTCAAACCCAGGTGTATGAACTGTAAGACTCGGTTCTTGAATCAACTTACTGCGCATGATCCAGCAATTGCACAGCCTGAATTTGGAAGGGCCGCGTAGATATACTCGAGAGCACTACGTTGTGCCATAAGGGTGTGAAATGAAGATGAGTAAGTAGGCAAAGACAAAATGATCTGTAAATACTCGCGCGTTGGAATTTGAAAAATATGAAGACTGACTTGAAGCAATCTGCTGGGTCACCAACTCTGTCACCATTTCCGTCGCAAGTCATACCATTTGTTGGGATGAACACGAGGAAAAACTGAGCAATAACAATGAGTAAACGAAACTGATTCATGATGATTGCTTAGAGAAGAAGTAGAAGCGATCAGGATTTTTTGAAACTTTACAAAACTTGAAGGCGGAAGAAGGCATGGTTGTTATATAGTCCCAGAAAAGCCTTGACACGAGCGTCCTTTAAGTTTTATGAAGCCCTCTTTCTCACTCAGCACGAAATCAATGTATTGACGAGTTTCATTTGAGTTTACCGATCTCGATGCATTCATCAATTTCTCTTTACTTTTCATTTCTTGACATTTTTGACTCAGTTCATCAAGAAATTATAGTTACAGTCAAACCGGAAAACCTTGCCACCAATTCTCCGCCAATTTGCTCGAGTTTTGCGGGCAAAATCGGTCAAGCTTTTCCGGTTTGACCAGTTCATCAAGAAATTATAGTTATCAGTCACGCTCACACCCGGTGACTTTTTCGTGGCCCAGGGCGTGGCCAGGGCCATGGCCTATGCCACGCATGGCCTTAAAAACATGGCACAATTCAACAATTTATACACGTTATAATGCCACCATCCTTCATGATATTTGCCGCAAAGACGGAACGAATCCAACTCGCCCTCATTGAAGCACAGAGAACACAAAATCACACAGAAGGGCCAGGGCATGGCCGAGGCCGAGGCCCCGGCCCTTGCCCTGAGCCCTGCCGTGGCGCCACGAGGCATCGGGGCATCGGGTGTGAGCGTGAGTTATCAGCTAACCCGACAAACTCCGCCCTCCCTTCCCACCCTAGTCAGCAATCATTTCCTTTTGTTAAAAGTTGGCAAGTGTCTGAAAGAAAATTTTATGAAAATTCACAATCATCATTCGAAAAAAGTCATGTATGTTGGTTTTCATCAAATACACATATATAAGATTTGTTTGGTTTGAGAAGAAATGTGATGATTGCTGGGAGCCGATTGAGGCCAATTCCCTTTCCCTCTACCTCCTAACATCCCGCGAAGAGTCCTTGATGCTAAGAGCTATTGTAGGCTCCTTTTCATCTCATTTGTATGTGAATCTTCATATTTTCACATCCTAGCAAGAGCTGGAATGTCTCTTTTGGAACAGTCCAGTGGAGTGCGCGTGTCAAAAGAGGGTTTCAGCTGGTTTGAGATTTCAACCCTCGCATCTCTCGACAATGCGATCGCAACGTGTTCATCTAGGTTCATCTTCAATAAAACGGAGTACAAATGCAATGATGCAATCTAGATGCGACTTCTTGACATATATACACACAATAAAAATATCGACTCGGAGAATGAAGCGGTCACTCCAGTTACTCTAAAACGAGCGTGACGAGGGCCACAGCTTGACATACTCTACTCTGTGTGAGCGTCGACATGCATTATTTATATGCAAAGATATGTAGAACGGACGTCCAAGTGAAGATTGTGTGCTACTCAATGACCAAGTCGATTTTTTCAAAATTGTCAGCTCAATTATGACATACGGCGACTTGGGTAGCAAGCCTATACCGACTTCTTTTCCAATATTGTGGAAATCATGGAGGAGTGGTTTCCAAGAGAGTCCTACATCAAACTCATGTGGAATCACATCCTTCACCCAAGGTTGATAGCACCGAGGCCAACAACACATAACTCTATTTGTGTCAGTGTACAGATAAAGCAACAACAAATACCAGAACAATCAACGTAACAACAAGCGATCCAACAATCAAAAAAATAACAGTCAATACATGAATGACAATTTCTCTTATTTTGATAATTCCAATAAACTTCATCAACGTATCCCTCCGACTGATTTTGATATAGGCAACCATTACAATCAATCTCAACAATGCTCACAGTTTCACTCCCAACTATAACTCTCAAACTTGTAATCATCAAACTAATATAACAACTCAAATGTCCTATTGGGTCATAAGAGATCATATCATGTTGGGTGCTTTGATATCATTTATGCCATCAAAGGTTCTATTATTCAAATCGACAACACTATTTCTGTGATGATGAATCTCGGGAAGATTAGGCTTCGAGTTGCAACTTAAACTTGATAAGTTGAGCTCGAGTGCATATACAAAACCAAACATGTGTAAGAAAGATCTAATCCTACGAGACTTTGAAGCTGAATTACATTATATTTTTTTCTCTGACGGATATTGAGAGTGGCTTAAAACTGCATAAGTCTATGTACCCTATTCTATACCAGCTAGTTTATTTTGGGTGCACTTAAGTGTGCATTATTAGTGAGGCAGAGTGAAGAGGCAGTCACCAGAAGAAACTAAAAGACACTTATTATGCAGTGGTGCATCTTCATCCGAGCTTGAAGTAAAAGTTCTGCGGCCTGCGCTTTTGCCGAGTCATAGAGTCAGAGCGCATGGAAGCCTTCATCGTGAAAGAAATCACATTAAATATAGGTGATGATGTTGAGCAATTTTTTGTACCTTGAGTCGTGGAATAGCGCCAGGAAGTCCACGAAGATGTACCCACGTTGTTCAACAACAAGATTAGAGAATATTTTGGCGAAGTCGGGATTGGTATCAGCGATTTCCGAGCAAAAGAAAGGTGTTCAATACTGTTCGGGCAAGGTGATATATTAATATGAATCTTCAGGTGATGAATACTCGAAGGAAAAGTGAAAAGGCTCACGATAAAATGAGATTGATATGCCGGAGGATTTGGGAATCGATTGAATTGGATGTCTTAAAATCCTATACAAGGATAGTGGCACATCCAAGATATTTGATTGTCGTACCATCATGGATTGTGATACTCCGGCCGACTATATTTGTCTTGCCTTTAGCAGGAAAAAGTGACAAAGTGTGATCGACAAAAGACCGTTTGTTTATCTTGACTCCTTTGAGTGGTTTGTGATCTTTTGACAAGTCTACGAGTTTTGCTCCCAAGCCTGAACAATCTTTGGTTGCTGGTTTTTCATGAATGTGATAGTTGATATCGTCTTTGGCCTTAAATTTTTGATCCAACCCTTCTACAGCTAAATCAATACTGACGCCTGCGTTATTAGAAAGTTGTACGAATTTGAAGTGGCCTTCGATCTTCAATCCGTTTAGACCAGTAATGATGCCCCCTGCCAGTGTTTTGGCCTGTGTCTCAACGGTTTGGGCTTGTTGCGATGTGCTGGGCCG
>NW_006768798.1:330306-337713 GCF_000204055.1 Melampsora larici-populina 98AG31 | reverse complement strand
AACCAGTCTCATCTTCAAGTTATGTTGCTGAAGATCAAAGATATAAAAGCTAAGATATGGGAGAAAAAACTGGATTGATAAAAGTGATACTGGTTCTTTCAAGCGGAGTGCTCATGAACGATCAACAGACAAAGTGAGGTAGCGGAAGCTCAAAAGCTTGAACAGAGGTATTCATCTACATGCTAATGCAGCACCGCTGCTCCCTACGAGATCCCTCTTGAAGCTTTTGCGCTATTTTTCCCGCACAGACAGAGCACCCGAAGCCTCATTGGCATGGTTTTATATTGAAACACTCTGCAAATGATGATTCTGTTGAGCTATCTTCCAACTTGCATTGAGCCTCATCTGGCTCATCACCTGGAGATATGCGCGGCCCCGAAGAACGAAGTTTTGCCGAGAAATGTTGTGTTGAGATCCGGTTGTCTTCAACCTCGATTGCTTTATCTAAGCTACGGAGATCATCGCCCGAGCCACCATCACTAGGTACGTACAACTTCATAGTTACATACCTCCAGAGTCCACAGCCCTCACGATTGCCTCAGAATATTCGAGAGGAATATTCGAGGCAACGAGGTCGCATTGGGCGGAGCGTGAAAAGCGCGTCCGCTCAGGCTGCGGATGGCTCGCCCCAGCTATAAGACTGATTTGGGGGAGCTTTTGGTGCCATATAGCCCTGTATACGGCTCAGACATATATGGCCACAACCCGGTCTAGACTGCGCTGAGGGCCCATGGGGATAATTGGCCATTTCAGGGTGTCTATCCAGGCCAAAGAAGAAGAAGATACCTTGGTTATTTTCACTAATGGTTTGGTAAGAGAGAATGGATGTGGAGAAGCTGTGGCATCAACCCCAATCATTAAATCTAGCTCAAGCATGCAATCAAAAGGCTGCTTAAACCATGAAGCTGAACTAGAAAGCATCCTACTTGTCACAACAATTTTTTTAGGAAAAAAGTTGACTCTCCTTTAGACATGGTGATATCTAGCAACTACCAAGGGGGATTCACAATGTCCCAAGAGCTGCTTTGGGATCTGGGGATCAAAGTTTGTACAAAACTCAGATTAATATGTACTTAAGAACACAAAAAATGTATTTATATTGGACTCTGGGTCATGTACAACTGGAACTGAATAAAGGTCAGGTGGATCAAGTAGCGGGAGAAGCAGGAGAAATTTAAGCACAAGGCATCATCTGACCAACAAGTTAGGTTAGCTTAAAGAAAAGAGCAAAAGAAGACAGTAATTGGAAAAATCTCACAGTAGGCCTGGTGAAAATGCTTGCAAAGACAAACCAACATACCTTGACAAAGCAATGAAATGCATGAAAAAGGAACGGACAGCAACAGCAATGATCTTCCATTTGCAATTGGGCTACAGCCCTTTCAACACTGATATCTTCAAAATAAAACTTGGGAATTCACCTTTATTAGAAGTTTGTGGCTCAAATGAATCAGCTGAACTTTTCTTTTGTATTGCAGATGCTATAGAAAAGCTAGAAAACAACTACAGGCCAAGATCTGGAAATAAGTAAATAAATTTCAGCAGGGCAATGATACTAAATTGTAAGATATCCCAAAAGCTCTCCTTTTATTATCTGTGTCAGCCCTTGAGTGTTTAAGCCTAAAACACCAGAAGGACTTCAGTCAAAGAAACTATAATATTGTATATAATAATCCACGAAAAGCATAAAATATATATATTTCCACCTTAAGAATCTAGTATCAAAGATTCAATAAATACACCTTAATTGACCTAGTTTCAAAGGTCTAGAAAAGAACACATAAATATTACCTAAAAACATATTCTCAGGCTGAAATAAGAGCCAAAGAATAATGAAAAAGGCTATAAGAACAACCATTAGAAGAGAAGTCTTGAGATGAACACGTCTTTTAGGTAAAAGAGAGAAATAACGTAACCAGTGGTAATAGCCAAGCAAAGACTAATGAAGATACCTACCATTGAGATAGCGAACCAGGAACTTTGGTAGGAGAAAGGATAAGCGTTTGAACAACATTACGCAACTCAAGAACTTCACGATAACTATCAATGATCAGGTTACGTAAACCCAAGAACTTCACGATCACTATCAATGATCAAGTTACATAATGATGAGAAAACATTGAAGGAATCAAATGACTTACTAAATATTGATTACTAAAGTGGTTAACACTATTACTCTATTGGAAGGAGCAATAGATGTGAATATCCAAACACTAATACTCTCGCAAGGAACACCTCCGTCCAAATTGACTAAAAACCAAATACCGACTAGTGAATCAAAAAGTTATAAAATACCTGACTCATAATCAGAAGAAAAGCATCGAATTACACAGCACCTAAAAGTAGAATAACCATTAGTTATATCTTTATCTGAAGTCCAGTAATATTCTTTTTTTTTTAGTAGATCTTTAGATTCCTTTACTAGAACTAAAGTAGCTCCTCCCTAAAAAAGACAAAATTATTCCACTTCCAGAACCAGTCCATAACTTTACCAGTTCAGCTTTTAGATACTGTGCAATAAACGCATTTAATCTCCCCTTTCTTAAAACTAAGAAAATTCTTATTGTCTATTTAATTAGTAGCTCTCTGATTACTCCTTAGCCAAAAACATTTCCGCTACCCAGTTTCAAAACTACCTTTATTAATTCAGTCAATCCGGATTTTCCAACGTAAACTTCTTTGCTTACTTAGTAAGTGAATTCTCCTTGGTCACATTTCAGTTCTTGCAACGCAAAGTTGGACAAGATCCCTGTGCTATCTTAGGATAACCAGGCACTCTAAGCTCCCCAGCTTTAGAGAAAGACGGGTCTAGGATTGACCATCCTACTTCTGTTAATCTAACAGTAGGCCCGTGAAATTCCCTTTAGGAATTCAAATTTTATAAACTATACAAATTGACCCTATTGTGCGTTCCTTTTCTGATATTCAGGTTGGAACTATTGATTATTCCCCGTAACCAGCGGAATACCTAGTCAGGGACCTCACTGAGTAAGTTCCTAAGATCTTTTATTCTCAGTTTAGCGTAGCCACCCTGAAAATCTGAGTCCTTCCAGAAACTGGTTGATTTGTATTCTTTCAATCTCACAGTAAGGAGCAAGGCCAGGATGAATGATCATGCAACAAGTGTTAGGGTGATCAAGATACACACATTCAGCACACTGTTAATCAAATAAACCTATGAAACTTTCCAAACATTTAGCAGCTCAACCTCTTTCATCAGATTTTGGGATAACTAAGGAGACATGAAAGTTTTACTGTAAATACTCTCATCTCAGCACATATCTACACATCCACCCCTTTCTATACATTAGGAGTCAATTGGATCAAGAATGAAATGCATCGTTAATTCATATCTGAGAAGTCGCAATTGGTAAACAATCTTGATAAAACATACACCCAGAATCTTTACCTTGCACCTTATATTGGGGCTGAGTTTAGAAAGATGGGTTGTCGCTGTGTACTATCTTCCCTACATTTATAGGTGCTTAAAAGAGAATTCTTGTGATTGGTAATCCACCTCAACAAAAAAACCCATACTGGGACATTTACCCTCCACATTAGATATTTTAATGAGTAAACTAAACTGTAATGCTACTGCTCTCTCTTCTTCTCACCCTTCATCAAGAGTTGCTTTTTGAAAATCAATAAAATGGATGATGGAGTTTCTTATAATGTGAAACTATATTCAGCTACTACACAATCTTGTAAATTTAATCAACCGTAATATCCTGGTATACTATTCTTCTTGCTTACTATTTGTTCAGATATTTTGATATGCAATCAAGCAATTTCACACTTCAAAAATTGTGTCAAGTTGAACTGACAACTTTTTGGATCCCACTGGCACACACAAAAACTTCAACTCCCTGTTTGCATTTGCATATATGGACAATTGTTATATATATACTCATACCTACCTAGTCAATTACCAAATTGTGTGGAGATTATTCAAGAATTTTGGACTGATTCATGACAGACAACAGACACTGGAGTCTTTGGGAGCAAGACTATAAATGGTCAATTTAAAAACAATGTGACAATCACGGCAGAATAGTTCACAACAAAGTCTGATGATACTCACCTATTGAATCACAAGCTTTCACCATGGTCAATACCACACAGAGCATCCCAAATGCAAGGTTGTGGTAGTGGTATTTGGAAAGCAAATCTACAAAGATTATCAAAAACAACAATCAATTCAACCATTAAAACAGTGATAGCAGATGCATTGATTTTGACTCATCTTATTTTAAAAACTTCAATGTAATCTGTAACCATATTCCGCCAAATGTTTTAATATAAGAAACCATCTCAATCCAAAATATAATTCTTAAACTTTTAATCAGGTTAAAATTTTGAATTGTCAAAGGAAGATCTTGAATGATAATGCACACCAGTTTGTTGGATATCCTAGTATCATTCATATCATCAGAGTTTCTATCAACCATGTTACAGGTACCCAAAGGCATGGCAGAACCTGTAAATTTTAACAGTGAATTGGGGATGAACAAAAATCCAACACAATGAGATGCCGCTACACTGATACTTGTGTACCAGGATTGTTGTACAATGAGAATTTTCATCAAAGAAGAATGAGTAAGAGATATAATGAATTCATTACTCATCTACACCATCTGTTTCTTCTTGACAAAGGAAGAACTAAATATAGAGTGCCTGGCCTGATGTGTTTATTTCTTTCATGTACTTCTAATCATTCTGAACCTTGGAATTGACTGTGAGGTAAAATAGAAGTGATTGCCTGTTCAATACAGGCAATCCATGATGAGTGAATTGTTAACTGAATAAAACCTCCTCTAAATTTGGAAAGTTTGTAATCATTCAACTTGGCCCCTATCAAGGCAGACTCTCTGAGACTGCAGGCTCTAGACAATATGTCCTGAGTAATGCCATTGGAGAGCCTACCCTGACCAGCATAGCATACCAGGGGCCTCCAGCCCCCACAAACACATGTCATGTAGCTTGACAACATATTACGCCACATGACACATGGTCTTATGTTTAAGGTAGAAGTGGCTGTTAGAAACTTTGTGAAATGAAATATAAATCAGACTCAATGAATGAGCTCATAAAGCTAAGCATAGATATTTGCACAAAATTTCACTGGAAAAGCAGGAACAACATCTCTGTGTGGTGAAATTTTTTGATGATTAAGCTTGCACGTCTTTTTCTTGCTGCTCTTTGGAAATTCCTAATGCATGACACTCCTCTTGTAGAAGTTTGATTTCCTTCAACTGCACCATCTTGTGATCACTAAAAATTTGGACCCCACCCAAGGATAATGCAACTTGTATCCTTGCAACGGCTCCCAAAATAACTCACAGATGCATCTGGAGGTCACCTACAGAGCTAAGATCAAGCCACTGCCTCACTCCAACTTCCACAACCTACACACAACATCTTCAAGTATTTTACTCAGCTTGTTCAAACAATTACTTCAATCATTCTATCTCACTGTGTTCTCCTTCATCCATAATTACAACAAGATTCAGATCTGCCTCACAAACCCAGCTCTTGCATATACGTTTTTGACGTCAACAAACACTTCCTTGTTTACTTGACCCAAACCTCTCTGTATTACATCAAATACATTCATTGCAAAATCTGTTGGCGAGGTTAACTTGTGTATGTATCTCACCTTGTCTGCCTTCCTTTTTAAGTTTAACGTCTTCAAAGACCGGCCGCTTACATCCTCTTAATCAATTATATAGATTTGTTTTACAATACATTTGTGAAAGAGGTGTTTCCCAACTCTGTTTTCCACCTCAAAAAAAACTCTATCACAGCCGGTCCAGAGTTCAACCTTTGTGTCATAGATACATTGAATAGCAGAACTCACCGATTGTCCTGTCCTGTTGTTGGACTCTGAGCTACAAAAGTTGGCCGGGCATACAGCATTCTGTCTGTGAGCTATAAGAAAACTGGGGACACCATCTGGACCACGGCCGTACACGTTGAACTAGAACAATCTATTTAAATCATGTAAGCAAATCAAAAATTATGAAAGATTGAATTGACCTGACTTGATCCCATTGTCATTTCAGCTCATATGGGTTGCCAAAGAAACCAACAAGCCCAACAAGCTGCCGGAGTGAAACCTAAGAACTTCAAGTCAAAGACTTCTCCTTCCCGCCACAAATACCAGTTGCACCGGGATAAGAAAAGTAGCATTGGGTGTTGGACTGGATCCAAACACAAAACAAAAATCATAGTATAAGATAGAGAAAAATCTAACACAAAAATCTTATAATAAGATATGTTAAAAGATACAGTCAGATGAGGAAAAAGAGAAACCTATCAGACTGATGTTTTGGATCAGGTTATAAAGAAACAAAAAATGAAATTTACAAATGAAATGACATCATAAGTTCGATGATGTATCATTCCCTATTGGGACAAATGATGTAACATAGTAAATTCTGAGAAAAGAAAAGAAAAACAAAATACATTTGTGACAATACATTATAAGTGAATTGAGACATTTAAAGCACAAAATTAATCCAACACCCCCCATGCTGAAAAAGTCTAAGAAGAAGCACTCTTTGATAGATCCTTTAAACCTAACTGATCACGTAAATTAATGAACATGGGTCTGGATAGAGCCTTGGTTAAGAAATCAGCAAGTTGAAAGGATGTATTGGCCTGTCTCAGAACTACATTTTTGTCTTTGATAAGCTGACAAATGAAATGATACCAAAGGTCAATGTGTTTACTCCGAGAATGATGAGCCGGATTGTTTGCTAAAGTAGCTGAACCTGTATTGTCATAATGGATGATTGTTGGAGAACTATCAATGAAACGGATCTCTTGAAGCAATTAAAGTAACCACATTGCTTGTCTACCTGCATCAATTAGGGCCATGTACTCAGCTTCTGTACTAGATAAAGCTGTAGTTTTCTGCTTTCTTGATTTCCATGAAATAAGACCATTTCCCAACTTAAAAAGATAACCAGGAGTTGAATCAGGATCGTGAATATTCTCTGCACAGTCTGAATTGGTGACGCCCTGCAGTACATTATCATAACCTGCAAGTGTTAGGCCTAGATGCCAAGTGTGATAAGGGTAAGCTAAAACCCTCAAGGCCGCATTCCAATGATCTTCATTGTTCATCTTTGAAAATTGAAGCAAACGGTTTACAGCAAAAGAAATGTCCAGACAAGTACATTGAGTTAACCACAACAAAGCACCTATGATTGACCCATATTTTGAATTTGAGGTCAAATTGTCAACAGCCAGAACAAGAGAACCAAAATTTGGTACATAAGGTGTTGAAACATGGATTGGTTCAGCCAAAAAGAATTGACAAGTGATCTTTTCAATGTATGAGGTTTGTTGAAGAGTAAAATAACAAGATCTTTAGAACACTCAATAGAAATTGATAAATGATGT
>NW_006768798.1:326956-328424 GCF_000204055.1 Melampsora larici-populina 98AG31 | reverse complement strand
AGTTGTCCTGGAATATCAATGCAATTTGAATCCCTCCCTTGAGTGGTTCAAGATTGAACACAACAAGTGGATCCTACTTGAGAATTTGGTCGAGTTCTTATCCCCTCTTGCTGCTGTGACCACCACGCTAGAAGGACATGTGTATCCAACCTTCTCATTGGTTATGCCTGACTATCAGTGGCTAGTGGAACACCTCAAAAATGTAAGTCTTTTTGTCTTTTCATCATTTGTTTCTTATATGTTGACTGACAAATTCAATCCTTGATATTTCCACAGGCCTGGGCAAACTCTAGATGCCAGGAGTTAAAAGTTGCCATTTGGCATTATGCCCATGATTAAGAAAATGATTCATTATCAAGAGGCTGCCCAGAAGAAGGCAGTCTACATCGTCAGTGTGATTCTCAACCCACGTCTCAAACTCACCACCATCAAAGCTCCAACTATGGAATCTCTTGGATGGGGGCACAAAGATTTAGTTACTTATTTTACTGAAGAAGCTATCAAATTCAAAATTGAGCCCGAAATTGAGATTGTCAAACCTCAAGAGACTCTCCGCCTCGACCATCCTCAAAATTATATCAAGTGTTGCAAGACTGTTCTGATTGAACATGAGGTTCACGAATATCTCACTGCCCCTCAAGAGGACAAGATCTGCAAGCCTCTCAACTTCTGGGCAATCAATGAGCGATTGTGGCCTAACTTAGCACGTATGACAAAGGCAATGCTTGCAGTGCCTGCCACAAGTTCTCCTTCTGAGATATCATTTTCTACTGCCTTGAGAGTGATGAGTGATCACTGTGCATTGTTCACTGCACTCAATCTTGAGGCTCAAGTTTGTCTTAAGAGCTGGAACCTGGTGTTGTCAAAATGAACCATGTTTTTCTTTAGTAGTTTCTCTCAAAGTATACTTGTTTGTCTTTAGTAGTTTCTCTCAAAGTAAACTGAATTTTCTTATCTTATAAGTCAAATTTGATAGTTGTTTTTCCTGAATGAAGGTCTAATCACTATTTATACACGTGAATTCAAAGTAAACTAAAGTTTTTCTATCTTTTAAGTAGAATTTCAAAGTTGTTTTTCTTTCATAAATAGGCTCTTAAAGCAATCAAAAAGTTTATATACATGTGAAGCTGAAATAAAGTTGCTAGTGATCCCCCCTCTGTGCCTGATTTACCCACTGAGGTTGAGCCCGGCCCTGCTTGGCCCTGTGGCCTGATGATCAGGGTGTGCCCTGGTTGGCCACGGCCCTACTTTACACAGGGATTCTCTGTGTAAAAGTCCCTGTGTAAATTTACATGTCACGTCCGGGTCACGTAATGTTACACAGACATCGTCACACCGGGATTTTTTGCACAGACAAAAAAAATGTACAAAATTCAAAGGCCCCCATTTCCAAATTTTACAACGGCTCTATTTTACACAGGGTGACCCGGTGTAAATGCCCCGGTGTAAAATTCTCTCACCTTCTGAT
>NW_006768798.1:323256-326856 GCF_000204055.1 Melampsora larici-populina 98AG31 | reverse complement strand
TTATCAAAGTCCCCACACTAGTTCGTATTGGCAAGGTTTCAAGCGAGGGACTTATGCCAAACTCATACAAAGTCATTGCTCAGGGTTGAGGCCTTTTGCTGGAGAGCACCTTCAAATCCCTCTGCAGCCTTTCCCTTCAAGCAATGGTTCTCTGGACCAAAGAGAAAACTTGTTTGCTGTTCTTTTCCACATCTTGTACATGTTTCTTTTCCCAAGGAAGTTGCTCCCCTCCTTCCTTTAAATTGTCTCAAAGTTTCTAAAATATTGTATGTAGAGGTAACATGTGTGAGTTGGATGTAGGTACACTGTGGTGGAAAAAACATGACAAAACTCGCGGCCATTGCCTCACCTCTTCTACGAGCTCGAAGACGGGTGCTTGAGGATGAATGAAAAAGGAGGAGTAACACATCCTTTGACACCTCACTCCTTGTCTATCCCTCCATCAATGTCTTTGAAAATCATGTGTTGTCTTAGCCATTATGTACACTTTACAAGTCTGTACTTGAAACTATGGTGGTTTTTGTTGGCTTTGTGTGATAGAATCATTCCTGATGTGGAACTCGTTCCTATAGAACAATTTCCAAAAAGTTGTTATCATTTTTCAGTCGGGTTGTCTACTCACAATTGGTTATTTATGAAGTCGCTTGACTGAAAGTCACTTACTTGGAAAATTGGAAAAAACAAAAGCGACTTAAGCACTCGCAGCAGTTTACACTAAGCTTTTACATGTTACAGCTTCAAGTGATTTAAAAACTTTGAGGCGATTTAAAGGAAGGAGGGGAGCAACTTCCTTGGGAAAAAAAACATGTACAAGATGTGGAAAAGAACAGCAAACAAGTTTTCTCTTTGGTCCAGAGAACCATTGCTTGAAGGGAAAGGCTACAGAGGGGTTTGAAGGTGCTCTCCTGCAAAAGGCCTCAACCCTGAGCAATGACTTTAATGTACGAGTTTGGCATAAGTCCCTCGCTCGACGCCTCGCAAGTAGGCGCGAGCGTGGGACTTTGATAAGTTTACCTACTGCTGCTCTACATACCACCTATTCAGAAAATAACCAGGTAAGTAATAAACAGACAAAGGTGTTTGATGTTTCGCTTTCCTGAGAAAGATTAAGATCAGACTTGGTCTCACTGAAGGGAGACACAGGGTGATCAAAAGGAAACACAATCTATAGAAGAGATTGTAACACAAAGTTTGAGTTCAATGAGGAAAGAGAGAACAACAGGATGAAAGGGTTGTTCTATATATGTGTACCTCAGCAGAACTCAAGGCTGCGTCAAGAAGTGAGAAGAAAAACATAACATGATGCACATTTGCATAATAACGCGACTCTACGCGTAATGCGCCTAAGAGATGACTTCGTGATCTTGATTTCCCCCCATCTTCGTAGCATCTTGTAAGCCTAACATTGTGCAGAAGTTTCCGTGTTTACCAGGCGTGAGTGCCTTTGTCATTACATTGGCTACCATGTTGTTGGTTGGTATGTAATTTATTTTCAGTTTGTTCTTAGTTGCCAATTCTCTTAACCAGTGGTATTTCACGTCGACATGCTTGGTTCGTCGTTCGAATTTTTTGTTCTTTGAGAGTGCTATCGCTTCTTGATTGTCCAGTTTGAATGATGGTCTTCTTCTTGATGAATTCCTATCCCCCTCATTAACGCAACGGTGAGTCAGCAGCGCTGCTCGTAGCTTCTGCGTAGAGATAACGTAGCTCAATCCGTTAAGTTATCCGATAGCTTAACGGACCCATTATGAGTTACGCTGCCAGATCCCTGTAACTCAGATTTCTTTCTCGAGTTACGTTAGCAAACCCGGATAACGGGTATTTTTTTTTTTCAGTTACGCATCAGCCACGTAACCCGTTAACGTAACTATGTTGCGCACCAACCCAAACCAGCGCAAGGGGGCTGTGTATCACTGACGCTTTTGGACACAATTCACCACCACATGCACCAAATCAATCACAATCGGACGCAAGGGGAACAATGTACAACCTGGTGTTGGATGAAGGTCAGTCCTGCCACCCGTTCCTTCCCACCTTCCTTCTTTTGATTTTCTTTCTCCTCGATATATCTTCACATTTAGAACATTCAACGTTTCTGACGCTTATCTTACACCATTATCATGATCAATCCCATTTGTCATCCATTTGTTGGCATCTTCATACAGATGTTCAACTACTTAAACTTCCAGTTATTTGTCGTTGGGGGTTCAAGTCAACAATCCCAGATCAACTTTACCTCATCAAAAAATCCCGTCGTCTCAGCTACTCCTACTCGACCTCAAAGAACACGAAACCCTGTGACAACACCCGGAATGGTTGCCACCAATCCCGATAGCCGTAGAAGACTCTCAATTGACACATCTCAACCATTCTCCAACAAGCACACAGATCCAGTCCTCACCTCCAACAATTCCAATGACTCACCTCAAGTTGTTAAACCTCCAGCTAAGAAACGAAGAAATACCACCAGTGTTACCATTGATGATTCCGATGACTCACCTCAAGTTGTTACTAAGAAACAAAGAAAGACCAATACCGAAGATGAGGTCAGTAACAGTTACACACTGTTTGGTCAAGACTACTTGTACCAAGTCTCTTTGTACTGATCAAGTCATCCTCCCATCAAAGATATCCTCCGTCCAGGTTACGAAGAAAACTTTGCGCGCCGATTCTGACGATGAAAACAGGAAAGTACGCAAGAGAAAGCATGTTGATCTCGAGGAGGATATGCAGACCGACGCCTTACTAGGGTATTATGGACCACCATTCCATAGTAAAAAAGAGGATGTATGTACAATTATAATAACTAACATGTTATTCTATCTAACTAACATGTTATTCTCTGTCTCTGTAGGACGTAACCAAAAGACCCTTAGGTTACCCATGTCTATGGTGTTCGCGCGATAGAAAACACCCTGTTCGAATCAGTTTCACCAATCCAACCGGAAACCTTAAAGCTCATCGAGATGGCTCTACCCAAACTGGTCGATCATAAACAGGTTGCCCTGGTCGACGTAAAGCTCGTGAAGCCGGACATGTGGTTCCTCCGTCAGTTGCCGAACTTCGAGCTCAAGAAGAAGCCAAAATCAAGAAGACCAACGGTCCTCTCGATTCTTTTGTAACATCAACCAAGGTTTCAAAGTTTGACAACCTCACGTTTAACCAAGGAATGTGTACCTGGCTTCTCAGGCAATCATTGCCTTGGTTAAGGCTTGCGGACCCTTGGCTCCGAGCATGCGTCCAATATTTGAGACCTGAAGCAAAGCTTTATGGTCGGCATTGGGCAGCACAGGAAGCTAAACGGCTCAACTTATCTCTGAAGGATCAAGTGATCAACGAGTTGAAGGTGAGAACCTTTAGTGTTTTAGTTTCTTTTACGCATAACATTCATCTTATTGATTTTACTTACATCTTTTACTTTGATTGTTTCTCACAGGGCTTGGAATCGAAATTCTGTATGCAACACGACGTTTGGACTTCAAAAGGAAATCGTCATGGTTTCATTTCTGCCACCGTAAACTACATCGATCCTTCTTGGAAGTACATTTCGCGTCACCTTACTATGAACTACTTGCTTGGAACACCGAGGAGTATGTAGCC
>NW_006768798.1:292148-322778 GCF_000204055.1 Melampsora larici-populina 98AG31 | reverse complement strand
CATGACTACTTGGCATGTTCAGGCTCATCGGCTGGACCCGAGCGGACCTTCTCGGCAGCCGCAGACATATGTTCTGCCAACAGAGGCGGTCTTACCCCCATAAGCATTGAGCGGTCCGTTTCAACTCACATGTGGCTGGTTGAGAAGGTGCCTCTTGGCAACGAGTTCAGCAAGGTGGTCGAATGTATCAAAGTTAATGATTTCATGTGACCTCTAAATATTTTATTTTCAATTCATGATTTTGTTTCTTTTCACCTTTTTTCTATTACTGTCTTTGTGTTGGTACTTACTATCTTAACCTACTACATGCTATCTTTTGGTGGCAATGATATCATGTCTAGTCAGTGTTTTTCTTGATTTGAAGCTTGGTTAACGCGCTAACTAGCGCTAGCGTAACTGGTGTAGTTAAGCTATCAGTTTGGGATAGCGTTCAAGGTACAAAAAATCTACGCTAAAAAGGATAGCGTAACCTGTAGAGTTACGCTAGTCGTCTGGGAAAATTTCCGATAGCGGATAAAGCTACCCTACAAGTTACATGCCTCGTAGCGCAGAGTTGCGCTGCTGACTCACCGTTGATTAACGCATCTACCCATACTATATCCTGACCTCCTTCATAGGCTGACCTATATTCCGCCTCCATTGTTGATGTTGCCACAGAGTCTTGATTTTTTGAATTCCAATTAACTGTACTGTCCCCTAATCTAGTTACATATCCACCCGTTGATTGCCTAGTAATTGGACAGGCTGCAAAATCAGCATCAGCACAACCATTTAATTTTAAACCTGAACCTCCAAGAACAAGACTTAGCGTTTGAGTGCCTTTCAAGAAGCGCAAGACTCTTTTGAACGCTATCCAATGTACAATGGATGGGTTATTGAGGTGTTGTGAGAGCTGTGAGACTACAAAGGACAGATATGGCCTTGTCGCATTGTTGAGATACATTAGTCTTCCAACCGCTTGTTGATAGCTTATCTCCAAGTTGTTGAATTCCTGTATCTCTTGTGTAGAACCAGGAACTAGATAAGTATTTGGTGTCATGGGAGAACCCACCGGCTTGCAGTTTTCCATTCCGTAGTCCTCCAGAAGGTCTTGTATGTATTGAGATTGTGATGATGTGATAGTTTTGTTCATTCGATCTCTGACTACCTTTATACCAAGAATGTATTTGAAATCGGTGTTGGCATCCATTTGGAATTTTTGAGTGATGGAGGATCTGAAGCGTTCTACGTCATTCGAGGCAGTTACCATGTCGTCGACATGAACGTGTACTAGACAGCGCCAAAGAGGATCCGATGAGATGAAAATACTGGGGTGTGTTGGTGAGGGAAAGAGAGAGATTGTCGCAAAGAAGGCTTTTAGAGTATCATACCATACCTTCGGAGCTTGTTTCAGTCCGTAGAGGGCTTGATTTAGTTGAAGAACTGTTTCTTCTGTTGCATTTTTGACGTTGAAACCTTTAGGAATTTTGATGTAGATAGTTTCCTTGGGGCTCCCGTTTAAGAAAGCTGCAACAGCGTCCATCTGAATGACATCCAGATCTTCCTCTGCGGCTATCGTACATACGGATCGAAAAGTCACCAGACGTCCAGTTGGAGCGTAGGTCTTGTTGTAGTCTACACCGAAGTACTGAAGAAAACCAAGAGCACATAGTCGGGCTTTGAATTTGAGCAACTCACCCTCAGCTCCCATCTTTTTCTTGAATACCCAGGTTGTACCAATAGTGTGTTGATCCTTTGGTAGATTTACTATGCTTCAGACTTTTCTTCTGGTCATGTTGAGCAGCTCTGTTGTGATAGCTTGATCCCACTCACTGTTTTCGTTTGACATTAAGGCTTGTTTGTAGGTCTTTGGGATAGGATTTGATGGCAAAATGTTGCTTTTGTTTGATACCGCAGCTGCCCTTCGTCGACATCCTTCAGGCAGAATGTTTGACAAGTCAATAGTGCTGGATATGTCGTTTGGTGCGTCTCCCCTCAGTTGCCAGTCCCATCCAGGTCTCGCCCGATCCGTGAGTTGTTGAGCAATGTCTTCATCGTCGTTAGAATCTTCATCAGTTGGGATAGGAGGTTCTTCTTTGACTTGTGGTGAGGTAGGTGCCGGGTTCACGGGCGTTGAAGACTGGGAGGGAATGGGGGTGTGAAAAGGAGTTGTGTCAGAAGACTGTTCCTCTGATACAGACGTGTCAGGCGTGACGTTGTCGACAGTGTCTTCTGGAAGGACATAATTGTTTTTGAAGAGATTGTTGAGTCCTTCTTCATCAGTCTGTGTTGTTCCTTTGATGCCTGGGAAGGTCGTGCAGTCAAAGGTAACATTGTGTGAGTAAATGATGCGACCATCTTCAAGTCTTACACGGTAATTTTTCATCCCTACTTGATATCCTAGAAAAATGCCTTTCATCGACGTATTATCAAACTTCCATCAAAACTGCTTTGGAATCAATACGTACGCTCGACAGCCAAAAGGCTTCAACCTTGAGTAGTCAAAGGGGCGACCAAACCACAACTCATACACGCATTTGTTGTTAGTGATTCTGGCAGGTGTGATGTTCTCGAGAAACACCGCTGTGGTGACAGCTTCCCCCCAGAAGGCATAGGGTAAGTTTGACTGGCGGAGTAAAGTTCTGGCTTTTTCAGTTGTGGTGCGATTACCGCGTTCTGACACCAGATTTTGCTGAGGAGTCTATCATTAGAAGTTAAAGGTCAACCATGAATTGGTGTATCCAACAAATCACTACCGCGATGTAACTACTCTACTGTACTTCACTTTAATTTGCCAATCTTCTATATATCCGTATCTTCACCTAATGACCCCACTTTAACCTACTACACTGTTTGACAACTCCCCTTTGTCTCATAATCTACTCGAAATTAGCATCATGCCAAGCCTATCCCCTTCCCTAGGTAATCCACCAACCCGAAGTCCCCCTCCAACTACTCATTCCACAAAGATTTCCCTACAATTTACTCCCTTTTCATCTATTCAAAGATTCAAAGATTTACCCGACACCTCACGCGACACCTCAATCCTATAGTATATATTTCACATGTATCTCTTCCAATTCAAAAGCTAGAAAAATATTAATGACGGGTAATAAGGAATCCCAAATTTGCTCCACTACCCAAATCAGCACCAACTATTTGCGTTATTCACTTACTAAACTCAAATCCCACCATCTGCTGTTATCAGTAACTCCTTCAACTTACGACGCATTAGAAAATACCAATTCTCCCTTGCAACAGTAGAACATAAATAGTGTGATAACACACGCAACCCCCACCCCCAAAACCCTCAGCTCCCATTCCAGTGATTCACCTCAACACCCATTAATTATTACTTATTGTTCTATAAACCTCTTTCCAAATACTTGTATCCTTGATGTATGCTGAGGTAGATGAACAATTTGAAGTCTTCTCTCGTAAATGTTATATGGCGTATAAAGTAGCATTAGAAAAAATTAATAATCTACATGGTCCAGTTAATTATGTAATTGTGTTCCAAAAAACTCAGTACCTACTTTGGAAGTCTCTACTCCACTTACAGATGTCACTACTACAACCCCGTTTGAACAAATTGCTTCCCAAATTCGTGTAGTACTTGAAGCCATTGATAACGAATTCACGAATAATTCTAAGGTCCCCAAATCGTGAGTTTTTGGAGTTGCTCGTATTCTTATTGTTGTTTGCCTTCTAATGATCATTACGTTGTTACCTTGCTCGGCAGAAACACAACCGGGTTAGTGCTGCATGAGGTAGTGGATTCGCCTCGTCCATTAACTTGCGAGCAATCTCAAAAGTTATACAAAAACTGTCAGTCAACAATTTTCACTTGCGCCAGTAGCTTGTCATAAATGAGGCATTGACACATTACGCTTTTCTCGATTCGCAGGTTACCCAGACAAGCCATTGCCCTTCTTTAACCCCTGCACTTTGACCAATATTCAACATCGTAACTGTAGTCAATTTACACTATTTTGTCTCACAATGGAGCTCCAAAGCCGTGGTATACCACATATTTCTATAATACTCGTCAAGACCCACCGTAATACGATACTCTCATCTACTTAATCATCGTGCTTTTCCTCACAATTTAAGGCTGTCTCTGTAGCTTTGTGTTATGACCTTTTGTTTTCCTTGCTCCTTGTTATTCATCTTACTTCAGACTCAAAACTACCAGTAATTTTGCTATTAGCTCTGCGATCACGACAATACAAAATGAAATTCGTAGTATACATTAACATTGCGGTTGCAATTTGCATAGTTCGGTTTTGTACTAGCTAAAAGGACCTAAACGTGCCACATTGTTGCTCCAACTGCTGAGCTTTGATAACACGTGATCTGATTCACTTACTTGAGGGACTGGGATAAGAGTTGCTTTCTTCCATGCTTCACGTAATACCCTGCTATAGGAGTAGTCACCACGTTATCACTGGCTTAGCCGTCATGAACAGTTATCCAAATACTGTGGCCACACGTAAAAACTCGTTTGCGTACTAAACTGGCAGGTCCGGACTACGACATATTTTTAACCCGGGGTGTAGTTCAAAATGTGATCGCCCCATTCCAAATGAACTCAACCGTGAAATCACTCCTCGTTAAGTTCAGAATTTCAAGATGTGGCATTTATTGATTATCACTCCTCAAGACCTTTGATTCGAGCACACCAACCACTATCTGATCAAACCTTCAAATATCGAAGCAATCTCATGGGAACTACCTCCTACGAACACTCACATTAGCCGAAGTGACCAATTGATTCCTCCACCTCGGAAGAAAGTTGCTAACTACGATTTCAGTTAATTGGACCTACAGCTCCCCAACTTCCGTACAAATGATAGCCAATTAATAACTAGATTTCCACCCCAATTTCGACCATAGCTCGCTTGCTTAGATTTACTGATATTAGTTACTCCAAATCATCTCAAACATAATTCATATAAATATTACAGATCATGATAATACTTGAGTTTGAATAAATGAAAATCTAAAGACATATTTGAGTCGACAATTGTTTTACATCAACTTCGCATTTCGCGAATCACACGAACAACAAAGTTATATGAGTGGTACATCAAATTCCCAACTTTGACATTAGTTAGATCCATCTCCATAGTGCGAACTGTTTCAGAAGTCGGATCAAGGGACCTCCAAGCCGAATTGTCGATCACCGTAGTTGAAACAGGCTTCTCGTACATCATTTTACTATATATAGAGAAGCAAACCGAGCACGGTCTTGGAACTTCTCCATCTAAGAATTTATTTATTGGCTTCAACATTATTGACTTTGACATAAAGTCAGTCTTCTGATCCCTTCATTAGAGTCAGTCTTCTGATTAGAACCAGTCCTTTGCTTCCGAGTTTCCTCAATTTCCATATCCTGATTATTCTTCTAATTCCCCTAAAGTTTAGCTCGCAGTTACAACCTCACCACTCATTATTGTCTTCACAATAAATTATACTTCGTCAAAGGATTACAAAGAAACGCTAGACCTCAAAATCCCAACGCCAGCTACTCATCCATGGTCTCCAGAAGCTCAGTAAGGCATCCATATTAGTTCACCTGCTCCAAATTTCCATTACTTGAGCTTATCATACTTAATATCATTTATTCTGCGTGCTGAAAATATGCAAGTAAAATGTGAGTTAGACCCCGGCTTTACACGAAAACCTGCTAAGCTAGCAACAATCACTCACTTTTCGCTTTGTCCTCAAAGTCACTAAACTCATCAGCTAAGCAAATAGTCAATCCAGAGCAAATCCTTATCAGCATCTCGAATTTCTCTCATACGTGAACTATAATCCGAGTTGGTTAGCATTTTATGATGCTCAATCCTCTTTTTAAAGTTTCCAAGATATATAAACGTTGACAACACTTGTTTTCAGCTTCGAATCATAAGAGACCGTCACAAATCTTAATAATTACGATGGCTGACCCAAGTGAATCAACAACCCACGGTTTGTATCTTACAGGGAACTTCGAGGTCGAGAAAAAGGTAATACACTGCTCCAGATTTATGACATCATCACTTAGCTAACGGCACTCCAAACATGTTATAGTTGTCACCAGAGAATGGATGGCATTTAGAGTATTGAACCTACGCCCTTTGCATGGGGGCTGGTGGTGCCCACCGTAAACGCCGGATGAGTTATGAGATTCAAGCTAAGGGATTCAGCCACGCCCAGTTCAAGCTCAAAGCCGGTAATATTTATTATTTGAGAGGCTCATTTTTCCCATCTAATACAGACAAGACTAAGGACGATTTGCTATTCTTTGAGGCGTCGGATCGTGTTTTGATTGGACCAATTGAGACTTTCAGCGGCGATCTGGTTGATTCAATTGGTGTAACTGGAGTTGGCATTGTAACTGCTATTGACCAGATGCCCGAGCCTATCACTAACGGATGCAAGCCAAACCCAGCCGACGGTGAAAAGATTGTTACTATTGTTACCGTGCTTCACTCGGATTACCACCCAATTGTGAGTTTTAATTTGAACTCTCCTCATAGCTATAGCTAATTGCAAATATGCTTAGTCAAAGGAACCGAGACAATGTAAAGTTCAGTATCGAATTCCGCCAACTCGCAACTTGGCTGGTACCCCGAAAATACTAAGAATCAGCCGTGAATATCAATTCCATGGATTTCTCAAGGACTTTGATGAGGTCAACTTTCTGTATGTAGTAATTGTAAGTCGCGTTTGATTAATACAATCAACTGCAAAACTCTGATGATTTAAAATGAAGGCAAGCAAAGTTTCACCAACTACCGGTAGTAAAGAATACGAGGTTGGAGCCAAAGCTAGCAATGAAGATAACAACGAAGTCAAAGCGGTGACATCAAAAAACAAGCCCGTTAAGTGAGTTAGAAATACTCTTCGTGGTATTTGTTGTGGCAATTAATTTTGTTTCAAACACCAGATTCACGCCAGCACCTGTCAATGCGCCTTTCAAGTCCCCAGTTATCGCTACAGATTCGGAATCAGGTTCTAATCTAACATTTGGACCCGCAGATTTCGGACCCTCCTCTTTCTCTTCTGCATCTTCAAGACCAACTCCAGGCGAATCTTCCAACTCATCTGATGCTGTGAATCCTAGCTTAGACTCAGGTTCCCTTGGTAAGAAGAGGAGTCGGGCTCAACCAAAGCGCGCAGGCAAGAAAGCCAAAGCCCTCGATTTGAGCTTGGAAGATTAATGTCACAATCCACCGTATGTCTAGCGCCATAGTGGGCGCTCCTAAAAATTTTTTTTACTCTAATTCTTAATACACATGATCATGACTTTGAACATTAGAGTTTTATTCTACGAAGCAAATCTCTGATTTTCTCGAGGCAAAGGCTCTCCATTGATTACAGTATATTTAATAAAAAAAGCACCTGGTGAATCTCAAATTCGAATCATGATTCAAAAAAAAATAGCATAACGAGTTAACTATCTTCAATAAAAGTAGTCATGAGTTGTTAATAGTGAAACAGCGCAATTCTTTTTCATTAATTAAATTTGTAAAGTTTCATCGAGATCAACTATTTCATTTGTGTCATTTCATTATTTTCAATACTTCATTTTCCTAATCCCCAATCCATCTGCTTTACAATCATGTAATGAAGACGCTGTTTACTTGTGAAACTCAGTCAATATTCGAGATTGAATAATAATTATAATGCTGCAGCCTGTTAAACCTCTTGCTAAAGGAACTTCGTGAGCTTGCCAACTAACGTGAGAACTTGACAATAGTGTGATACTGGTTAATGTTGAATGAAAAGACACTGAACTGTTGTTGAACCTCGAATCGCTGACTAAAACAAAGACTTATGGGATTAAGTGTATTGGCAATAGATGCTTATTAGTTATTTATGTTCCTACACTATCTGCTCTCGAAATCTATGCACAGCCACCGCTTTTGAAAATTCTCCTATTAAAGGATCTTTGAAAGTCACGATTTTATAAGATCTACGCAACGATCGAAGCTACAATTTTAACGTATAACTCGTAGATAAGAGCAATCAGTACCCGGCATTAACGACCTGTCTTCACAGATACATTTTCATCGAAAACCAGAAGTCGCTCTACATGATGATTGCCTTGGGGGACCAAACAGTTACCGACTACAAGTATTAAAAGCTTTTCAAAGCTGCTTGCTGCAATGCTCAGGATGATTTTGTCTCAAAGAGATCGCCATTTCCTTACCACCGCCTATATAATTGGTGAAGAAGGAAGAAAAGTTTTCTCAGTGTTACATAGGGAGTCGAAACCAACAAACCTCTGTTGTGCAGCACAAAGTACCATTTTAATGAATCCACATTCCCTATTTTGATTAGGAAGCAGCTCAGTAATTCGGGCATCTGTGATACTATTGAAATCTTATGGAGTTGTAATGGAAAATTGATGATGTCACTTCGGGGTCTTGTAGAAATTAAGAAACTAGCAATAACAAGATTATATGATTGTCTCAGGACATGGATATTACACCACCTTATAAAGAATTGCACCTATCAACCATAAGACTAAAAAAATCACAAAAGCAAACCAAAACTCGAAGAAGATTGCTATTATATGCTGCATGTGTTGGTCCACAGTAACATAAAACCTCAACCGAATTTGTCCTCCACGGCTTGAAGATCATTTTTGATACGACTCATATCGTAACTCAATTAACAATCAAGTTATACTTCTTCAAAATATTACTAGACATTGAATCACCATACGACTGAGACCGGAATATCAGAGTGATTTTCAAAGACTACATACTCACAAAGTCCCAGTAAGTACTCAACTACAATAGTCATAGAACTCGCGCTGTTAATGGAATTGTAAACTTATCTTTAAAATAATTTTAACCCCTTCAAAGGATAAAAACCTTCCAATACATAAATTATCTTCGACTTCTGTCTGATGCCCCCCCATCGCGCTCGAAAGGGACCAGCAATTCGATCAGATGCGATGGCTAGCGAAACCAGTTTACGTACTCGTTTTCATAGAGAGATCCCTCACAACATTGGTGAACCAACAGACAAGTGCGCGAAATGCGGAGCATTTAGGTGGAAAACAGAAAGGCGGATCAAAGACGCAAATTTATTGAGCAGTACTTACGGAAACTGCTGCCAACACGGCCAAATTGAGTTGCCACTACGGTACTTTGCCAACGACGCGGGACAGGATGTACCTCCGTTCTATCGTGTTCTTCTGACATCCCCAGATCAAGGTATGTCAATATCTTCAATTTGATATCGAAATGAATCTCACTTTTTCTTTAGTCTGCGTAGAGTTTCGAGCTCAGATGCGCAAATATAATAACGCTATGTCATTTACATCCCTTGGAGCTAATATTGATCGGTCGGTAATGGGCCAGCGTGGGGTTTACACATTTCGAATCTCCGGTCAATTATCTCACAGAATCGGTTCCTTAATGCCACTTCCTGGCAATCATCCAGGATTTGCACAGATTTTTGTGTATGGCGGAGGCGGAGAAGCTGAAGTCCAAGCAAGAAACTCACACTTCAATTACGAATTAAATACCGAAATCTTGTTATTATTTCAGCATTTCATGGATTTAAACAACCCTTATACAGAGGTCTTCCGAGCTGCTCATGCTATATGTAATGAAGGAGATACATGTCGGCTTCGCATAAACACCATAAGCGCACCTGGTACGGATCACCGGCGGTACAATCTCCCGACTGCGAACGAAGTTGCAGCTATAGTAGAAGGAGATGGCGAAATTGGATCTCAAGCACGTGATATAGTCTTGGAGCGCCAAACTGGCGACATGCAGCAAATATCGGAACTACACACCGCATATTTCGCATTGCGATATCCTCTGCTTTTCCCTTATGGGTCCCAGACGTGGCACAAGAGGTTCTGCAACCCAACTGATGATCGTGAGTTTTCCACGAACTGCTCTACAACACGAGAATTAATTAAAACCCAGCTTTGCCTGCGCTAATAGGACCTGACGGCACTGTTACAAACCTGGAGTGGTTTGCATACCTCCTCTTCAAAAGGGATGCTTTCTCGATTATACTAGCAGCAGGACGTTTATTCCAGGAATTTGCAGTTGACATGTATGTGTGTGTCAAACACTCACGGTTACAATACATTCGGTTTCATCAGAGGGAACTTCGAGCAGAGCTGTATAGCGGCGCTATCGAAGCTTTGGATAATGAATTGGACGACAAAGTAGTGGGTCGAAGAGTTGTTTTGCCATCAACTTTCATTGGCAGCCCTCGGCATATGCAACAACTTTATCAGGATGCAATGACCCTCGTCGCAGAATTTGGGCACCCTAGCCTATTTATAACTATGACTGCAAATCCGCAGTGGACAGAAATTATTGAAGCACTCGAAGAAGGTCAAACAGCTGAAGATCGACCAGACCTGGTGGCGCGAGTCTTCCATTTAAAATTTAATGCTCTCCTTGAAGATGTCACGAAGCAAGAGCGGTTTGGAAAATGTTCAGCTTACGTCTATACAGTGGAATTTCAAAAGCGAGGACTACCTCACGTACATTTGATTCTATTTCTCAAGCACTCGGATAGGCCTACTACACCTCACCAAGTTGACTGTATGATATCAGCAGAACTCCCGGATCCAGACACCGAAACAGAGTTATTTGGATTAGTTACAAAATTTATGCTACATGGACCTTGCGAGCAGTATAAGTGCTGGACAGGGTCTGAGTGTCGATTAGGCTATCCTCGAAACTTTTGCGTTGAGACTGAACTTGCGGAAGACGCTTATCCAACGTACCGAAGGCGAGACAATGGACGTCATTTCAACAAAGACCGTATCCGTTACGATAACCGGAGTGTCGTACCTTTTAACAGATTCCTGACTCTGAAATACGGATGCCACATAAACGTGGAAGTCGCAGCCAGCATTCGAGCGATTAAATACCTATTTAAGTACATACTTAAAGGCCACGATAGAACGATGGCCACTGTTGATGATCCAGATAATGATGAGATCTTGACTTACATTAACGCAAGGTTTTTGTCAGCCACAGAAGGTAGGGTCTGTCTCATATACATCTCAAAACCAAACTAGAGATAGCTAATTGATTAATCTTTGATAGCCATTTGGCGGCTTTTGAAATTTGAGTTATCAGGAAGATTCCCAGCAGTCCAACGCTTAAGTTTACACCTGGAATATCAACAAACGGTGTACTTTATAGACGAAGCAGGCCTACGGCGTGCCATTGAAACTGGGAGAGCCGAAAGAACAACTCTAACGGAGTTTTTTAGGCTCTGCTCAGAGAATGCCCCACTGCGAGGGTCAGATCAGACGATACGGTCTCTCTGGTATCAAGAGGTACCCAGATTCTTTACATGGAACCAAAAGAAGCGACGTTTGGAACCCAGACGTAATAGCCTTCAGTCGATCGGGCGTGTATACTTTGCCAACATCCGAAGAGGAGAAGTCTACTACCTCCGTTTGCTGTTATCTCGCATAGCTGGCCCATGCTGTTTCAATGATCTGTGTACTGTCGATGGGGTGCGACTCAACAGTTTCCGTGAAACAGCCAGCAGGCTCGGACTTTTATTGGATGATCAACATTACCATGATTCCATAACTGAAGCTGCTACGTGGAAAACCGGCAGACAGTTACGACACATGCTGGCAATTATATTAATTCACAGTTCTCCAGCTGAGCCTCGTGAATTATGGGCAAGACACATTCACGAATTAACGGACGATTGCGCACACGCGATTAGACAATTGAACCCTCGAGCTCGACCAACTGAGCGGCATATTCAAAACTATGGCTTATTCCTCCTAGAGAAAATTACACTAGCAATGGATACGACTCTAGAGAACCTTGATATGCCGCCTGTTGATGAGGAATTATTACTCGAGTTAGAATTGCCGGATGAGGACCAAAGAAATAGACCAAATTTAATTACACCTGAAGAGAGTGCTAGGAAATATAGTTCTATGCTACGTGTCATGACTAATGAGCAAACAGAAGTGGTCTTGAAAATTTGTGAGGCTATAGTTGATCAGAGGCCTTACTTGGCGTTCTTAGATGGCCCTGGTGGAACCGGAAAGACATTTGTCTTAAATTGCATTCTACATTTTTGCAATGCCAACCACCTTGCTTTCGAAGCTGTGTCTGCTGCTGGTATAGCATCACTGCTGCTCTTACATGGGCGAACCGCGCACAACGCCTTCAAAATCCCAATTCCTGTACACAACGACTCAATTTGTGGGTTCGAGTTAAGTAGTGGGGGGCAAAAGGTACTGTCAACGCGCTTCATCGTGTGGGACGAAGTTGCTATGCAACATAAACATGCTATTGAAGCTGTGGACCGAACTATACGAGAGTTATCCGGTGTTGATCTACCTTTCGGTGGAAAGATTGTACTTTTTGCAGGGGACTTCCGGCAAACCTTACCGATTGTTCGAAGGGGTAACTTGATGGCACAAGCCCAGGCGTCATTGAAAGCCTCATATTTATGGGGTTTAATACATCGCTTTGCACTGACAAGGAATATTTGACTTGGAGCATTAGAAGCTAACCCCAACCAAGATAACGTGAACTTCGCGAAGTGGCTGTTAGACCTAGGATCCGGAAGGCTACAAACTTCTCACACTGCCGCAATTCAATTACAGCACTGCAACGTATCTCTCATACCACCACCAGCTATGTGGGATGTAGCGCTTTTGGAAGATGATTATGGCGGAGCTAGGAATTTAAATATCGAACAAAGATGGGCAGAGTTAACGGAGTTGTACTCCAATCGCTGTATAATAACACCTTTGAATGCTACGGTTAATTCCATGAACGAATACATAATGGCATCGCTACCAGGCCATGAATATACCTCAAAGTCCATTGACCTCATGGATGAAGCATATATAGATCCAGTGACAGCCGATGTTTTAAATACTTTCAATTTCGCAGGATTCCCACATCACAAGATCAAACTGAGGGTCGGCGCATCTATTATGGTATTGAGGAATTTAAGCCTAGCAAACGGGCTTTGCAACGGTACCCGACTCTTGATCACAGATTATCGACCACATGCTTTACAGTGCCGAATTCTAACAGGGTATTTAAAAGGAACATCCATAAGTTTGCCAAAAATTAGACTCAAACACGATGGCAGTGAAGATTGCCCAATTCCTTTCTCACGTTATCAATTCCCGATCATGCCATCATTTTGCATGACAATAAATAAAAGCCAAGGCCAAAGCCTTGAACGAGTAACAGTGGTCCTCCCGAAATCAGTCTTTTCCCATGGACAATTATACGTCGCACTATCAAGGTGTACAAAGGCATGTAATGTAAACGTTTGCATTATCTCGAACACCCACGAAAAAGTGACCAATAACGTAGTGTTTCACCCTATATTAAACATCTCATAATGAAAAATAATGAGTTGGTACAATGTAAGCTTTTGATTATTGCATAATGTTGAATACGGCTAACAAACCAATGAATATCGACTATACTTTTTCAGTTTTTAACAAGCCCGTAGCATGGAAACAATGTGGTCAAAGGGAAACTATTGCATAAATCATATTATATATACTTTGAAGATAGCAACTAGGAAAATGGCTCAGTATAGGATTGATGTCATGTATCGACATCTATGTAATCATATAAAGAGAGGTAGGTAGATAGAGTAGCAGACATATAAAATGAGGGATATTAATAGTTGTACGTCAAACAATAACTTTAAAGTATCAGCACGTTTAGATCAAGGAGTTGGTAGAGTATTTTGAGTTGGTTTTCGAGCTCAAAATTAATTTAAAATTGTCTTGATGTCCAAGTTTCTCTTATGTAAATATCGTATTCATTTACTAATTAAAAACTAAGTGAAACAATTTAGTATACATTATGACTTGACTGTATTTAGCATCTGATATATGATTAAAGAATAGCCGTGAGATGTATGATTGCTTTAAAAATGATTATAATTTGGGACATTTGCTGAGTAAATATTAATTCAGATATTGAGAGTATTATAAAACCAATTTTGGGTAATCTTTCAATTCGAAAACATAAGTATAAAACGAGGAATCTTGAGACATAGTTATATTCAGTTGACCACTACTTGGACATCGTTAGCTTCGCTGCATTTTTTTAAATGTCTGAATCCATGCAGTACATTAGAATTATGGAATGGAGAACTTACGAGTCAGGCACTGAGGTGACGGGTATTCCTCTTGCTGAGAAAATCAAATCACAGTAGTGGCAAAGTGAAATAACATAACTATCATTATCCAGCGTTGTGTTTACTCTAAAAACGTTGAAACTTATATATTTGACACCCAAACAGTGATAGACGAGGAATCTCAAAAGCAATGACACTAACTACTCCACATGAAGAAAATCATGTATTGGAATGCCCACACGTGTAGACTCTGAGTGGTTTGCGGGATATACTTACCATCATGCGAACTTATAAGACTATTCCTACAATTATCACAAAGTACCATTAAGATGTAAGTTATGTTCCCGATAACCAGATACTTTATTCAGCTTTCTCACGATTAGTTGATAAATATGATAGCTGCGTATTTAGTCCTGAAGCTCTTCGATTCGTTGGGGGTTATGAACATCCACAGTGGCGTTCGAAGAAACAGCTTACGACAGCAACACGAGCAATTAAATCTCGGATGCCAATCAAATATACTGATGAGATTAGCGGGAATCATGAGAATCGTAGTTACTGTGTTTGAACTGTTTTTCATTCAGAGCCTGCAGGGATAACCTGTGTTGTAGATCTGTCATTTCAGACAGCGGAAAATATATTGACTATGATGTAAAATATAAATAGTTAACAAAGATTTTTCCTACCCCAAGATTTGATTAGACGTACCATAGATCGCTATCCCTGCACATTAATAAGCCATCAGATTTTCGAAATTGAGTACGACGACGTATAAAATGCATCCATCTCCTAATTTACCAGTTGAAGTTGTAGAACACATCATAGGTTTTGTTTATAATAGTATAGAGGTAGTACCCGCTAATGAAGTTGTAGAACACATCATAGGTCATTTTTGACAATTACATCAGTGGTAGTACCCGCTAATCCAATGAACAGCGCTGACAACTCATTTTTGACAATTACATCAGTCAAACATTTACTAGATTTGCGATTAGTTTCAAAATCTTGGACAATCGCAGTACCACCATTTATCTATACATCATTAAATCTGAAATCTCTTTGGGCTGAGCGTTATGTTACAAGGATGTGGGAGTTTTTGATGGTTGCCACAAATATTTCCTCATTACGACGACTTTCTTTTGATCAGCTCAAGTATATACAAAGCGTACACTCCAAATTGGATCTTACACTGCCAAACGAAACTCTGGAACCAATCGAATTCAATCATGAACTAGAAGAGCCAAACTGGGTTTCGATGCAGGATGCAACAGATATCATTGAACTATGTGGTTCAAATCTAACAGACTTAAAATTATCATTTCATGGTGCTATTGGGTTTTCAAGCAATTTAGTCGTAGCAATAAAACAAATCAGTAGTCTCAAGAAGTTAATAATTGAAGGTACTGTTATGGAAAGTACACTGAACGACTGCGATTCTTTAGCAGCAGTGTTAAACAACGTAGCATCATTGGAGTCTTTATCATTAAAACTCGCAAATCTAGAACATCTCAATGTGGAAATTGAAGCTTTACAAAACTTACGTCACTTATGGATTACCTATCACCCTGGTAACATTGATGCTATCCGTGATTTCTGCTTAGGAGCAGGGAGGCATATTAGATTACTGGAATACGTACCAGTGAACTTGAATCAAGACCCGACTCCGATAATTTGTGCACTTCAGAATACTTTAGAAGGCCTCTTTGTTACCAGTCTCCCTGATGAAATTCCGCCAACTATTTATAACGTATGTTTTCCTAAATTGAAAAGTTTACGCTTTATGTTAATTGATACATTGGCAAGTCCGCCAATATGGTTGGAATGGAGCTTCTTTCAAACAATTGAAGTATTTATTACTAGCTATTCAGATACTAGAGATTATTGGTACGAGACTATGACTGGTAGCAATTCATATTTAATAGCACAAGCAGTGAACTTGAAAAAATTCATTTTCTTTACTGGAGAAGGGGAGATTCTGTGGGATTTTGATTTAGTAGCTGCATTTAAAGCACATGGTATTGGCTGTTGTTTCAGTACGGAGATGTCTCATACTGAGATATTAGTAAGTTGACTAACACGTTATGAATTATAGAGTTAATGGAATTGAACTAACTATAGATCTTCCCCTAACAGAGTTGTGTAAAAGAGTTGGATATTGAAGAACAGCAGTAGTTGGGGAACTCTGGGTGAAATTGGTACGTAATTTAAATTTGGCCACTTCCATTCGTGATCTATGTTTCGCGGATAGTAAAACTTATTTGTCCTAAAATTGTTGTACCATGTAGAATAATCAAAATTGGCACCACAGGAGGCGTTGAGACGGATATATGAAAATAGGTACTTCTGTGTTAATTAATCAATTACAGTGACCAGTACTTGATTGTCCTTAGAGTTGTAGCAAAGTAATTTAAGTATCAATTTTGAATTCATAGTATTTAGTGACGTCTTGATTAGAAGCTTTTGTCTTGCGCATGTGTCTCAAGCTCAAGCATACATTGTTCGTTAATTCACTTCTGAGTCCCATAGCTGGAATTCGTAACTAAATTACCTTCCGAAATATGAGCTTGAAGGGTAAGTATTTCGTAATAACTGAATAACAAAAGGATCCCTAACATTGTAAATACAAAAGGAGTTAAATGAGTCTCTGAAAAACACAATTATGAATTAAGAACGTAAAAGTAAACATTAATGCCAAAGAGACTCAGAAGGCATAGTAATGATGTGTTTAGCCGCCACACAAGACGGATTGGGAATGAAAACTATGAAAAGTAACTATCATATTGAATAATAAACCCCATGTTAACTGAAGAGTAAATTCAAATTAAGAAGTTGGAGTACGCAGTGAAAACTCGGGTAACTAAGAAATAGTGGTATGTTTGGCGAGACGAAGCTTATATGCTGGGAATGTCCCTACTCAATGTAGAGAATAAAGCTTACATCTCAATCGGTTATTCATCAGCTCATGCCTGGACTCCAAACTCAAGACAGGTAGACATGTCTTCAACACCATCACTTCCAGTAGAAGTAATAGAGCTTATCGTATTTCACTTATGTCATGAAGAAACATACTTAGAGGCCGATCAATACAATAGTGCCGAAGTCGATTTTCTGAATCAAGACGCCATGATTAACTTACTCAGACTTCGATTGTTGAACAAAGGATGGGCGAGCACTATTCATCGTGCGGTGTATGGCTCGTTGAATTTAGCATTTCCTTATGCTGAAGGCTTCTTGAACAAGTTACGATGCAACAATCTGTCTGTCTCGGAAATGTCACATCTAAGCCAACTTACTTTAGACCGAGTTATGTATCAGGCGGATATTGGTGCGGGGTCTTTCTGCGCCCGTATCAGTGATCAAAGTCTTAAGGAGCTGGAATTAGAGTACCAACATTTTGAAACAAAATCAATTAGTATTCAAGATGCTGCCGAAATAATCAATATCTGCGGTTCGAGTTTGACAAGTCTTAAGATAAAATTTACGAGTTCAGTTGGATTTTTGGATAATCTAATCCTAGCAATAAAGCACGTTAAGAACTTAAAGGCTTTGTGGGTGGAAGGCAATAAATTTCATAATGGTGTCAATAACTCAGACTCTTTAATTGCAGTATTGAATGAAACTAAAGCACTGGAATCTTTATCTTTAGATTTTGGTACTTTAGAGTCGTTGAAATTGGACCTCGGGGCTCTGCCAAAATTGACTCACCTTTGGGTCGGTTGCCATCCACAAAACATCAGAGCGATTAGTGAATTTTGTGAAGTCAAAGGCAGATCAGTCAAAGTCTTAGAAGTGATGCCAACATATTATGAAGCTTATTCAACAAGACTAATCGTAGCATTTAGATTTACATTAGAAGTATTCTTTATGGATAGCTTGCCAAATTACATACCTTACGATCTACAAATGATGGAATTTCCAAAACTGCGTGTCATAAGGAACATATACGTTGATGGGTTGATTGAGCATCCAGACTGGTTCAGTTGGCCTATGTTTCGAGGTGTGCAAATTCTAATTACTCAGTACCATAAAGGCAATAGTAAATGGCGAAAGCAATTCATTGAAGTCCTTGAGCTACCATTGCCGCCAGGTTTGAAGCATATGATCTTTGTAGTTGACAAAAAGTATATAATAGAGGATGAAGTATTAACCGAAAGATTGAAGACTCTTGGTATAGGTTGTCATTTCAAGACTAGGTTGTCGCATTATGAAATACTGGTAAGGAATTATTGATAAGTGTTTTTTTTCTTTGACCAGCATGCTGATAGAAGTTAAGTTGTTGTTTATCAGAAGGGAATAGGGGAACTCGGAAGGGGTGCAGGTACGGCAGTGGAAGAACGTAGAATAGAGTAGTGAATTGATTCAACACCAGGAATTTGAATTCACAAAGTTGGTGTTAGTAATCAAAGTGAGTTCAATTGTCTTTAACAGTGGAGCAATATTGATAACTAAAAAGTATTGATCCATGTAGGCAAAACCCTCCGACAAGTCCGTGCATTGTTTGTAAAGATCTCTGATCTTGTTCATTAAAATTTTGTTAGTATAATACTAGAGGTGTAGCGAGTGAGGTTAATTGTAATACATGTGAGAGGCATCTTTATAAGGCATGCATTGATAAAGAAAAGAAAGTTCCAATCAATGCTTCAGAGAAATGCGTATTAACAAAAAGCCAAGTTTGAATACGGTGCCTGCACCGAAGTTGCAACTCTATAACAAGATGAGTATGAATTAGATTCATAACTTGAATGTATATTAGTTGGAGTTTAACGGCAAAGCAAAGGTGCGTATGACAGGGGAACATGGTGCCAAAACATAAAACCCGGCGTGCCCATGGTCATAACGTACTTGGAACAATTACGGTTTATGTATAGAAGTTTAAAGTGGCTCTTATTAATATATTAGGTAATCAAGGGAAAGTGCTCGCAATCAGGGTATAAGCGAGCCATTGTTGAAAGATTTAGCAGCTCAGGTATATCCAGCAATCAATGTGAGAACAGATTTGCATAAGACCAAGGCCGTAGGCCTCAATTTGACAAAAACGCTTTGGTGAGCAGATTTTCACTATGAGTAATAGAGCAAAACCCGGACTCAGTGTGAGTCTAACCTGGTGTTCTACTCCTATACCAAAGCAGAAGCAATACGTGTGAAAATATTTGTTCATAGAAATAATGATTTGAAATTTCGAGAGCATAAAACAACTCGGGTGAATAAACTTACCCAACCTCCTTGATCTAATTTAAAACAGCAGGGGTATATGGTTCACATTGCTGAAGTTCCTCATAATGACGAGCACAAATGATAATGTTGGATCTACTAAGTATTGTAAATTAACGATGTAGCGCAAAAGTAGCACCTATGGTTAGCAGGACAGAGTGTACCTACAGATTTGTGCTTCAGTGCATAGAAATCTCCTAATCAAGAGGCTTCGAGGAACTACTTATAAGGGATAGTCGCGAGCATAAGTTGGCGAATAGATATGCTGTTGTTCCAAAAATAACAAAGTGCAAGTCTTTCGTATCTGAGTAATTCAGAAGTTTGTTATAAAAAATAAAAAAGGAGGTGTTGAAAGCTTCATCAAGTTTATTACGTTCAATTCGTCCAAATCTTTCTTAGACGGTAGTTTAACAAACAATGGTTTCTTCACGTCCCCTGCCAGTAGAAGTAGTAGAAAACATCATTAGTTTCCTCTGTATTATCTATCCATCAACAACTACTGAGCCATCAAATGGCGCAGACCAATCATTCTTGATTCACTCTTCAATAGTACATTTGCTTCAACTAAGACTGCTCGCTAGATCTTGGGCTGCAGCTATTCCACGATTTGTCTACAGCTCCTTATGTTTAAGAACACCAAATTTCAATCGTTATCTTGTCAATATGTGGATTAACTGTTTGAACATCTCGAACCTCACGAACTTACGTCGACTGTGCTTGAATCAAGTTCTCTTTATCCCAGCTTCGAAAGCAACCGGGTATCACATGGCTTTATCAGATGAGCTCAGTGACCAATTTGAATACGAATACAGCCGTTGGGAGCCAAATTGTATCTTGATGCCGGATGCAGCTGATATTGTTAACTTATGTGGTTCAAGATTGGTAGATCTCAAATTAATATTTTCTCGTTCAGTTGGATTCTCGGATAGTATGGTGGTTGCAATTAAGCGCATAAGAGACCTCAAGACTTTGTCAATCGAAGGAACTATGTTAGGAGCAGTTATTAATGATTCCAAATCCTTATCAGCGGTATTACACTATAGCCCTTCGTTAGAGTCTCTATCTTTAAAATTAGCTGCTTTGCGTCGCTTGAACTTGGAACCCGGTTTGTTACCAAACCTGCGTCATTTATGGATTAAGTGTCATCGATATAACTTAGACGCCATCAGTCAATTCTGTCAAAACGGTCCTAAAGACATTAAGCTTCTCGAATACATACCGACTTGCCGACCTGAGCAATCAAGATTGTTGCTGCTGGGTTTACAACATACACTCAAAGGCTTAACTGTGGATACCATTCCAAACGATCTTCCTCGTCGGCTCTCGATCCACGCCCTTCTCAAACTTCGAATTGTACGCTGCAAGCATATCGATCCTTCACGTGATCTTCCGATTTGGTTTGAGTGGTCGCTCTTTCATACTATTGAAGTTCTCATTATAAATTATTGCGGCAGTAGAAGTCATTGGGAGAGAGTTTTATTGATACGTGGGGGACCTCACTTGAAAGAAGCGAAGAAATTGAAACACTTCATCTTTATAACAGGAAGTGGTGACCCAATTGAAGACCGTGAGTTATTGCAAGTGTTCAAGCCATATGGCATTCAATGCCACTTTAGATCTGGAATAAACCATACGGAGGTAATGGTAAGTATTACTCATACATTGCGATTTGGTTGAATGTAGGGTAAAAACTGATGTAGGTTTTTGCACCCATCAGGATCTTATGAAGCACTGAATGAGGCCAAGAGACGTAAATGAAGGCTCTAGATCAATTGTAAGTAACTATATTTGATTCATATCAAAATTGGGGATAGAAGCTGAGTAAGTGCCTTTGAAAAAGATTTTGGTAATTAATCCCAAGTTAAAGATAGATTCAAATACAAACATGAGAAAAAAACTTAATCGATTCACATCATAGCGCATAGTTTTTTTTCATTTTGATTGGTTCCCGAATTTAAATAAGAACTTATTTTTGAGCATTAATGATCATTCTGTATATGCTTGAATTTTGTTTCTTTGTTTACCTTCTGCCTAGAGTCTCTGTCATGTTGATAATGTTTGACACCGAAGTTCGTTTTCTTTGAACTTGTTTTTCATTTTATTCTTTCGACTCAAACACTTTCGACTACGAATCATTTTTTATAGAATTTGGTCTTTCACTATTTTTTTGTGAGCTCAAATTATAAAATCCCTCATATCAATAACGAAATTGTTTATGCAAGGAGTTAAATAAAGCTACGCTATCAAGTAGGTAGCCAACGGTCGAGATGTGTCATATAAAAGAGACAAGTCAATAATGCTATCTAAACTCAATGACTTTGTATTAGCAGGGAATTCTCATTAAGTCTCTTATATTTAGAGGGTGTATGTTTGATTTTACCAGGGGAGAATTCGAAACTGACAGTGATATATTGTGTTGACTACAAACCAGTTGGTTAACTTTCAGAGGGACAAGAGTCTAAGATTATGGTATAAAAAAATTTGTATAGTGGAGATATTATGTTGGGTAAAATTAAAAATAGTTGCACTTCAGTAACCAAGAAACAATGAATAATTGGGTGACGTAGCACAGTAGGATGAAGTGAATAGGTATTGTAACAGCTTTGAAAATACACTGAATCATAAGATGGCTCATAGAATTGTGAATGCGGCGCCCGCCGCCTAATTTGGCTAGTTACAAGTTGAAGGTCAACTATGAATTGGTTTATCCATCAATCAACGGATCAACCGTAACTGAATTCTTTCTTCAACCCTGCATTCCATGAATAACATACTCAGCCTATTTTGCAAATTCTATTTTCCTGCCTATCCATAATTGCAAACACGTACTCCCCACCATACAAACATCATTTCATAAGGATCTTCAGGAAATTCACCTCGCCTAATTTTTTGGGATTCACCTAGATCTCTTTCTCCTACTCTACACTTGCTACGTTGGAAATTGCATAATCCCTCTAATTGTATGTGCTCAAATTTTTCAACTAAAACGGGGTCTCACCCAACAACACCCAAGATAGTTTATGTATCATTGTCAATTTTGATGATGTGTACGTTGGTCTGACTCATCAGTGAAATCCCAACATCACTCATGATGATCATCATTTTCATATTTTCATATTAAAGGAGATACATGAATTCAAACAAAATTCAACAAAACCTCCACAAGTTTTGAATGGCCCAAGTTTCCAACTTCAAACTTTCATCTTCATATTACTTGGATGATTTTCAAATCATCATCAATCAAACTTATGAATCTAAATCACATCCACCTTCAATCAATTGGTTCAAAGTCTTCTCAATATATCCTATCAAACCCATCTCAATTCCCAAATCATGATGTCATGATTTCTCCCAATTGTTTGGTATCATTTCCTCAGATCCGAGATGTTGTTCAATCCATCACTGATCCATGAGAGGTAAGATTGATCAAATCAAATGTTAGGAAGTAAGTTCTACTTCTCATATTTCATCTTTGTTGTTCTGGATGGATGGTTTTCACTTTTCTGGAATAGGCATTTCACCACTGATGCTACCATTAAGCATCCAGTACTCAATCAACCGGCTTCCACCGGTGGTAGAGTCTGAGAAGACTTGGAAGGAATTTCCAAAATTCTGTCAGTCATGATTCTCATCACCTGTCTTCATACATCATCATAACCGACTTCAATTGACTTGACCTTTTTTAGACGTGTGATGACTGTGAACAAGATTTTCATGCAGCCATGTTCAACAAAGGCATGGCGAAAGGTTCCATATGTTAGTTTTCCATTCATCAAACTCTTAACCATCAAATTTAAGAATACTCACGACTTGATTTGTTTCAATAACTCACCAATTGGATCAACTTCAGAGGGAACCCTTTCTTATCCTTAACAAAACTTCCACCTTTAATTTTTGTACGCATCAAATTGGGTTGCATCCATCTCAATCAACATCCACATCAAAGTCCAACCTTTTTGATGATCAATTGAAAGTGAAGGATGGTTGAGACACTTCCAGATCACTCGGCCTCTTCAAACGTCAACTCCTTTGATAGCATCATATTCTGATTGTTCCTGATAGTTTCTTTCCAAATGATTATCACCATTTTCAAAATTCAATACAAGATTTGATCTATGTCACTTTGTTCATATCAAAGGCAAACTATGAATTCAGACAAACATCAACAAAACCTTCACTTTTAGATGCCTAATTCTATGAGTTTTGACCAGCTGATGCTCACACTAATTACTTTCTATCTTCATACCACTTTCAATAAATCATTGATGCATGTTTCCACCTTACTCCGGAAGCAGTAGTTTGGATCAGGACAATATTGTAATGTACGATGTTTTATATCAAATCAATCATTTCTCAGACAGATCAACCAATTTCACACCACTTTGATTGAAAAGTTGTTTTGGACCTTGATATTGGTGTTTTAATTCAAGGTAAGCTTCTTACTGGGTTATTTCAATAGATTAATGGATCATATAAAAGATAAAATAGATACTAAAAAGACTCAATCGTTTCTTTTTGTGTTGTTTGTCTTGATTGGCATCCGATTGATTGATAATTTATGTATAAGGAGAATCAATTAAGTTATTGATTTTGTAACACAACTGAGTTCCTTTTGATGGTTCCTTTCAGAATTTGATTGAGGTGTCTCACTTCCAAATTATAGATCAATTTAATGTCATGATTTTTTTGATAGTTGATTGCACAACACTAACAAGACTTAATTTTTATCAACTTTGATTGGAATCACATCGGATCACTGAATCAATCAATTTCAAGGCAAAAAGAAATCATTTGAATTGTTTCCTTTTTTTGTCCAAGCAGTACTTCAATCAAATCACTAATTCATTCCCTAGCTTGCGTATGTAAACTCTTTGGATTGAAATGGTGCCTCTCCCTTCTACTTCTTCAAACTTTTACAATGTTGATATATGAGAAAAATGACTATGATCAAATCTTTTGTTTTTTTCTTGATTTGATTGGGTTTTTTATAAATTGCTTTGTCAAAATCACTCAACATCAACACAATGATCATTTGATTGATCCATATATTAATCCATATATACACTCCTCATTGTCTGTGAGTATGAGATTTAACAAAAAAGGCAATCATGACATCATCAAGTGCTTTCTTTGGTCTAGGGGATATTGAACAGCATGAACAATGACTGTTTCCTTCTGGAGCTCATTGAGTTCAAGTTGTGTGATCTGAAGGCCTGTTTTTTTAAATGTGGTTTCCAAAAGTCTTACTCACATGGGAAAGGAAATTTCAAATCATGCTCTTTTTTTATTCAATAATCTGACTGTAGTCATTCTGGAAGTTGCAGCACTCCAAACAAATTACCAATGATCTGTTTGTAGCTTCAATTTCTCTTTCTCAATTCATGAACTTCAAGATTCTAACAGAAGGAAAAGACAAGACCATTTTTACTAAAATCAATGTGTATTTCATCATCATATTCAACTTGCAACTCTTTGTTAGTCTTGAATACATAGATTGGTTGGTCCATTTTCTAAATTGTCTCAAAGCAATCAAATGAAATGAGAAAGAATTTTTAAGACCAAAACTTGCACTCAAGTCAAATACAGTAGAATTATGATTCTGTCAAGTGTTTTAAACAATGTGAAATTCTCTGGGTTGTGAGCTGTAGAACAGAGACATATTTGGTTGGGCATATCAAGCCCTAGATTTGTCCTTTTGTACACTAAATTTGTATGGAGAAGTGTAGCAGTGTAGCAGTGTGTCAATCAATTGGAAAGCAAGAAAATTCAATGAACAATAAGGAGAGACCCTTTCTGTCAGCCTGAGTCTACAAAATTAGACTGAAACTGAATGAAAAAAGCGTACTTAGAACAGTATCAAGCGGGTGTTGGCTTTGTTACAATAAAAGGTTATCTTTTATTGAAGTAAATTTGAGCCTACGAGTTAATGGTCAGGTAACAGTTAGCTTTGTTCTTCTGACTTAGACAGTAACAAGAATGAGTACTCACGTTTTAATATAATCAATATATTTCAACGGGTCTTCTTCAGGAGGTTACGAATAATCCTTCCTCAGGGTGAGTCCGTAAGTTCTACTTCCGATGTCTAGAATGTTAATTCTTTATCAATCAAGAAGGTCTAAGAACTATATTCGACTAGGTTGAGTTTTAAGAGGTCACAAGGAATTCCGACTAGTCCTTTAGCTTTTGTCGGAAACAAAGTAACGGGGATAACAGAGGATTGCGAACCGTGAGAGAAGATGATACAAGCTAGAGTCGTAACAAACAAGTTATGAAATGCTAGTTTGTATGTTTTCTGCTTAAGGTTGGAAATTTGGTTATAAGAGTTTTAAAATGTTTCTTTTTAAAAGTAAAGTTGTTGGTGACACCGCGGGAATTAAATAGTTCAAAACCGGATTGAACCGAGTTTTGGTGTCCGGGTTCGAAATTTCCTCGAATCGTGAAATTCGTTCACGACTCATTTGCAATACGTTTGCCGAATTCCCTCAAGCGGTACTCTGCTCGGCCTGTATATGTACAGCTACATCATACAACAACAACGCCCTTCAGCATCAGTCACCAAGGATTCACCAATTGTACAGAGGATCAAGAATAAGATTCAAGACTGAGGATGCATGACAAAGGAAAGATGATTGAATGGTTGGAATCAGGGTTGTTGTTGTATGATGAAGCTGTACATACACACGCGGGGCCAACAGAGTACCGCTCAAGGGAAACCGGCAAACCTATTGCGAACAAGTTGTGAACAAATTTCACGATTCAAGGAAATTTCGGACCCGGACACCAAAATTCGGTTCAATCCGGGTTTGAACTATGTAATTCCCGCGGTGTGATGGTAAGGGATGATCCTCATCTCCTTGGTTCAAAATCATAGGGGTATTTATACAAGTCCGTACTTCGTATGTGACTGCCTCTATTTCGTAACAGGCTGGTTACTAAACTGGTCAGGGTTCGAATAATAGTTTGCCCTGACTAGCTAGTTTCTAAGGGAACTCTTGTCGTTTCAAACGTCTAGTCAGGGTTCTTATTATTACCCTGGCTTGTCTTTGTCTACTTTATTTTTGTAACCATTATGTTTCTTTTCGTATGTATCTTCTTTTTTAGTTGTTCACTCTTGATACTCAAGTGTGAGATGTGGATAAAAACCGACCAGGGTTTTATTTTAAAAGAAAGATGTTTTATATTTTATTCTTGTCTTCCTTAGGGGTACGTGTAACTATCCTCTAGGTTGACACTTTCAATGAGACCACTTATTGATTAAACTCAGAATCAGGTAAATGCAAAAAGTCCATGACTGCATTTCTTCATCAAGTGTGTTGAAATAGGTTGTTCACCATTGTCTGTGTTGAAAAAATGGCAACTACAGCAGTGTATAATGAAAACAAAAAAAGACAATGAACAATTAGTATGAGTTGCTTTGAGTTTTGCAGAGAACAATTCATTGATCTCTGAGTTGTAGAAGCTTCAATAAGGGCAAATATCCACCACTTGGACATGACCTATATGAAAAGTTTGCCAATGTCAAACAGTTTTTTGAAAAACAATGATGTGTGGGGAAATCAAGCATGTGCAACAAATCATGCATATTGAATTATGGACCTATTTGTTAATAGTATGAGCAAATATTGAAACTGGGGAAACAGAAAGCTTTTCTTTTGTTTGAGCAAGGAATTCAAAAGTGGATTGTTGCTTCTCCCAAATTTAGAGTACCAACAACCAAAATGAAGATGTCCTTGGGCCAGCAATGCAGCTGGTGCACACTCCGCTGCTGGTACCTTGCGGAATCTACATGCCGCACTGTTGCGCAAATGTTGTATAAATGTTGCGGTCAAACCCAACACACAACAAAGTCTTTGGAATCTGGGTTTTTTTCTGACCGCAACAACACTTTTTGTGTTGTGGTCCACAAAACCATTGATTTTCAAGGTTCTTTGACGCTTTTGTGCATGGTGTGTTGCGCAACATGTGATCTAGTGTGCAACTCATCCCACCTATTTCATGCTGTGGTGCTAGGAGCAACGTAACTTGATTGGCGGACTGTATGCTATGTGCTGTTTGCGCCATGCTGCTGGCTCATGAAGATGATGAGAAACAATACTTGATCTTGCCAGCAGCTCCTACATTTTTAATACTTAGGTTCATGAACCACTAGCAGCCAAGCCGTTCCATCAACATACAAATTTGCAATTGAGGATTCATTGGAACAATTTGTCTGTGCATTGCTTCTTGACCACTCCTATGATGATATACACAATAAAGTGTTCTGTATACTGTGACGGAACAATACTTGAGGTGCTCTGATATTGAGACTGTTAGGGGTTAAGGTTTAGTGGGTTAGGCTCAGGAGATATCATCACCCCGCCCCAAGGTTATGTAACTATAAATCTGTTCAAATCAACCATCATGCCTCCCATTCCTTCATCTCACCACATTTAGCATTCATGATCAGCATGACATCCATAACCCACTTTGCCTCATCCCTGTCCCATTGCTTGCTACCAGCAGCAGATATAACAGTTCTCCCTTGGTTCGCATTGATTTACTTTTGGTTGCCTCAACCGTGTGATATACTTAGGCATATACAGTGCTCTGCATACTGTATTGAGTGATCAACACTATTACAGGATATAATTTGCTGAATTGACATCCGAACACTCACCCCCCACAAAGCCTTCCTGTCTGGCTGATGTTTGAGCCAGCATAGCCTCCAACATTATTTACACATTAATCTAAGATGAGCTCTTCACATAGTGCGGTGCCCGCCGCTCAATTTGGCTAGTGACCATTAAATTAAAAGAGAGTTGTTGTAGAAAAAAAAATTAAAAGTGGAATCAAACAAAATAGAAGAAAATCAATCATAGAATTTGAATTGACCAAGTTAGAAGAAAGTATGATAAATGTGTAAAACCATTTCAAGAAACAAAACATTGTAATTGAGTAGTTGATTCTACACAATTTTGATGTTTCTTTACTTCATTTCCCTTGTACCATTTAAGATAAGTGACTGCTTCTGCAAAATTGGTGAGAATGAGCCCCCCTTGCTCATCCCTGTGTCACAGGGTTCCCCCTGTGGTGATCTCACTGCAACGACGGTTCTGTGAAACTGCAGTGTAACCCGCGCGGCGGCCCGGCTATAACCAACACGCAAACCCCGCCACTGTAAACTGGGGCAGCGCGGCGGCGGCGCGGGGGTCGCGCCGCTGCCTCAGTCCAATAAAACCTCACTGGGGTGATACCGCTCCGCTGCGCGGTTTTCACTGCGGTTCAACCCTGCCGCTGTCCAACTGAGGGTACCCCAGTGGGAGCCCTGGGTCCCAGTGCGTACAAGTGGCTCGGGGGCCAATAAACAGAGCTGGAAGTATGAAAATTGTCATTTTAGGCAAACTGGTAGTCACTGAAGTCTATGATGTCCGAAGCAAAAAAGTAATCAATCAACTCGGGATCAGAAGAAAGAAAGAAAGCAGGTCAATTACCTCATCAAAACATATTTACCTTGCCCGTCACCTAAACTTTCACATCTTTAACCATCAAAAGGAATACAATTGCATTTGACCAGATCTAAAAGAGAAGACCAAATGGTAGGATTATTGACAGATTCAAAACTTTGCCATGAATCACCTCAATGGTAGGTATGCCAATGTTTATTTTTTTACTTAGAATAGAGGCTACTTCATTATTGATGAAATTACAATCATGGCCAGCTTCATGGACCCCGTCTTTTTTGTCTCTTGTCCCATCAACTCTGAATCCAGTGAACCAAGTTCAAAAGTGAATGATCTCAAAGACTCAAATTCAAGTCCTCTACACACCCCACCACCTAGTGTTTTACTTTGAATCTATGGTCCATCATCTGGTTCACTCATTTCACAAAAACATGAACTTCATTTACTACATACTTTATCAGTTTAATATAGTATTGTACCCTCAGTCCTTGAAACATTTCATAATGGAAGAGTAGAAGAATATTTTGAATCAAGACCATTAACAAAGGAAGAAATCCAAGATCCAAAAATAAGTCGATGGATAGAATATTGACTGAAAGAATTACATTCAGTAGATGTAAGGATCATATCAAGAAGAGATGAAGAAAGATCCTCTAGTACTCTTTCAAACCAATCAGTTTTTCCAAGATCCCAAAGTTCAACCCAACAAGCCATTTCACAAAAGGTGATTTTAATCTCTTCAGGTCCAGCTCAACAGGGACTGTCATCTTCTCAACAAACCTCAATGATTTGGTCAATTGTTTTCCTTTCTTGTCAACTTGCCTGGCTGAAGCTCCTTTTGGCTGCTAAAAAGGCGGAATGCGGCGGGCTGCGCCCCATTTGAGCGCGCCGCTGTCTCAGGTTGAATTTTTTGCCCTGCAATAGCGCTGCGGTGAGGCTACGTAGCCACTGCGATAAACCCCAGCGCTATCCCTGTTGACCCAAAACGTGGCGCGCTGCGGCGGGGTTTGCATGTTGCTATAACTCAGGGTGTGTTTGGTCCACTGCAACAATGGCTAGACCACAGCAGCGCTGTCGCAGTCCCCAGCGGGCAGGTTTGCGTGTTGCTACTATACAGAATACTCACCAGAATTTTCTAAATTGGTCACGTCCATAAAAACTTGGACCAATCTTTCTTCATTTTTGTTTTCTATGTCTTTTGGATACTGAATGAAAATTTTAATCATAGACTGACAATGATATTACCAATATGCAAGATGCCTGTATGATTCAGGCCAATATATTCACCCGGGATTCTGTTTTGACTCAGTGTACCATCAAAATAGAGTAGCTGAGGACAATACAACATATACATAATTGGTGTGAGTCTTACTGGTGAGGACAAAAGCCTGGACTGTGATGTGTTCTACCATGGCAAATTATAGATTCAACTTGGTGTTTTGATATGAACACAGCTTGAAGGTAAAAAAAACAGGTCCGGAGAAGCTTAGCAATCCTCCCTCAAAGGGTTACTTTGACTTGGGACTCATAGTGAAACACTCCATATATGATGTGCAGACCTCCAAATCAAGTGTGAATGTGCTGATTGTGTATAGATAATTTTAGGCCGTTGCTATTTGCAGCCCGCAAGAGCACTACGTAGGCGCTGTTTTGGCAGCGCCTATTTGGGTGTTCCCCACAAAAAGGTGCCTACATCTATGATGTAGGCGCTCAAAACCATCTAAAATGACGCCTAAATGTTAAAAAATCCATGTAGGTGTTGTTTGGTTACACCTACTTTCAAAAAATGAAATGTAGGCGTAATTTTTGAAGCACCTACATATTTGATTTGAAATGTACGCCCTATCTTTGGGTGCCTACATGGGAAATC
>NW_006768798.1:290902-292048 GCF_000204055.1 Melampsora larici-populina 98AG31 | reverse complement strand
GGTGCCTACATGCGGAAAATGGAATGTAGGCGCTTGAAATTTACTAAATTGCGCCTACATTTCATTTTTTGAATGTAGGCCTAACCACATGACACCTACATGGGTTTTTAACATGTAGGTGTCATTTTGGATGGTTTCAAGCTCCTACATCATAAATGTAGGCACTTTTTTGCGGGAAACACCCATGTAGGCGTAAGATGGCCAGCACCTATATGGTTTTCTTGTGGGCTGTAAATAGCAACAGCCAAAAACTCATATCACTCTCAACCAAAGGAAATTTGACTCAATCTTGACTGAGCCCCTCACTCCTTGCAAGGCATTGAGCAAGGGACTGACCACTAAATACGGTTTTCTGGCATGAGAGGTGTGCCACATCTGCACAAATATCTCTACATTTCTTATTATGTTATTGACTCATGAAAAACACATGCATGAAGTGTATAGTGGAGAGCACTTTTGGTGAAAGCCAATGACCAGTTGTTGGATGGTAGACCAGGCTGTAAGAACGTGCAGCCTGTTTGAATTGAAACTGGTCTGCATCACCTTTGCTTCTGTTTTTCATCCTCCATCTTTTCATCTTTGTGGTTTTCTCAGATTTGATGTGTATGTCAAATCTGAAAGAGACCAAATTTCTAAAAGAAATCAAATGTCTGGTTTCATGGCTTCACTCTTGGCAGGACAGGAGGAGGCCCACTTTGCTCACAATGAGATAAAATTCACATTTTTTAAACATAAGTCATTCTTTAACAATGAACAAGGATAAGAAGTGACAACAAGTTGAAATTTTTGAAAGCATGAGCAATTTTGAATTATTGAATCAATCTTACTATAGCAACTGATGGTTTGCAAACTTTGATAGGTATATCTTGGGATGCATGCATTAAATGGAACATCAATGGCAGTAAAACAAGTAGAGAGACCAAAAGGTAATTCACATGATGAAGGAAGAAGAAATCACTACAACATTGGAAAATAGTCCAATATTAGATTCATCTGCAGATGGTTCATATTTCAATTTTTTTTGGAATTTGTACCAGGTGGATCAGTTTCAACTTGATTAAAAAATGTGGATTGGATCCTCTGTGATGATGAAGCAGTATACTTTCTCAATTTGATTGATCAACAGGATTTGCCAATTGGTGACAT
>NW_006768798.1:289390-290402 GCF_000204055.1 Melampsora larici-populina 98AG31 | reverse complement strand
CCAAAATTTTGTTTGATCGAAGAAATGAGTGGCTGGTGAAAGCATTATGAGTTTGGTGGGCATGGAAGATTTGAGAGGTTTTTTTTCCTTAGTTAGGAATTTTTGAGAAGCAGCAAGATTTGAGGTTTTTTTTTCCTCAGTTAAGAAGTTTTGAGAAGCAGCAAGATTTGAGGGTATTTTTTTCCTTTAGTTAGGCAGTTTTGAGGGTTTTTTTCCTTAGTTAGGAAGTTTTCAAAAGTTTGTTTTTGTATTGGTTTCATTATTGTTGGAACTCAGAGGTTAAACTTGATTTGTATAAAGCTTCCTCATATGTAATTCCGGAAACTTGTACATATCTCATTTCTTGAATTGAATTGAGATTTATGAGTTGAACAAATCCCATGTGTACATACCAAGTTATTTTTGACTGTTAATCTAAGTTGAAGAGAAACATTTGATTTTTTTTTTTTAAGAAAAATCCAAATTTGAAATTCGAATTTTGAAATTCGAAATTTGAATCTCAAAATCCATCAGATCAATCATCAACAGCAAAAAACTCTTATCATCTTTCAAAAAAACAAATCTACTCCAATCAAAATCAACTAAATCACAACCAACTTGAATCAAAAATCAAAATCAAATCAAAATCAAATCAAATCTAACCTTCTTAAAAAACCAAATCAACTTAGATCACTGATTCAAATCAAAATCTAATCAAAATCTAATCAAAATCAACTTGGATCAACTCAACTTGTCATCATCCTTTTCAAAATCAAATCAAATCAATCAACAAGAACTCCTATCAACCTGTTTTAAATCAAGTCTAATGAAAACAAATCAACTTATCAACATCATCATCTATTAGATCTAGTCAACTTATCATCAACTATAAGATCAAAGCAAACTATTAAATCTAATCATCTTATCATCATCAGCTAAATCAAATCAACTTGTCATTGTCAGTTAGATCTAATCTCCTTATCATCATCAATTAGATCTAATCAACTTATCATCATCAACTTATCATCATCTA
>NW_006768798.1:285840-288998 GCF_000204055.1 Melampsora larici-populina 98AG31 | reverse complement strand
CTGAACATCTCAAACATCAAGATTGGGTTCAAACTGATGCTAAATACAAAAAAATACTTGTCATGACGCCACAACATCTAGGAACAAGGTGCATATTTTTTCAGATTTTTAGCTCTCTTCCTGTTGCCTCAGGACTTTTCTATGTCAGTAGTTTTCTTTACCGCCCGGTAAAGATGACATTTTGTGTAGTGTCAGTGAAAAACCAATCAACAGACCTCAAACTTAGTTAACAAACAACAATTGCTAGTTTCAAACCTCCAAATCCTCCACCAACCGTCTCAAGTCATCAAAGATTACTTGGAATGGCTGAGTATCTATTAAATTTAATTGAAAATTATGAAAAGAACCCATCACTTGATCTTCCTGTACCTTTCTGTCTTAGATATCCTACCTTGACATCATTAGAAAAACTTATTGAAGATAATGAAAAGAAGAGGACCATTGGTATCTTTTGGTCTCATCAAGAAAAATGACTGTCTTTTCATACATGACTCTTTTCATCTTCTTTTTATTATCATCAATAAGTTTTTCCATGATTTCAAGTAGGAAATCTAAGACAGAAAGGTGTAGGAAGATCAAGTGATGGGTTCTTTTCATAATTTTCAATTAAATTTAATAGATACTCAGCCATTCCAAGTAATCTTTGATGACTTGAGACGGTTGGTGGAGGATTTGGAGGTTTGAAACTAGCAATTGTTGTTTGTAAACTAAGTTTGAGGTCTGTTGATTGGTTTTTCACTGATAACAAGTATGAAACATGAAATAGATCATAATCTAATTTCACAATTGTGGCTTCCCTCAAACATCTAGTAACCTCTCTGTAGACAAAGTGATCAAATTTAGCATCAGTTTGAACCGAAGCTTCATGTGTAAGATGTGTAGGTGGACTCTTGTAGATATCTAATGGTTTAGTACAATCATAGTCCCTAAGATGAAAGGCACTGAATTGATCACATAAGTTTTCTGAGATTGAAGATGAATCAGACATATTGATTAGATTTAAGAGATGATGATAAGATGATTAGACTAGACAAATTGGGTGGCAGGCGCCGCAGTCATAATATGGGCTCAACTTAACTCAATCTACATAAGCAGGAAAGCTTTGTTAAAATTTGTTTGTAGGTTAATCCAGTAGAATGTATTTCATAACTTAATGGAGATCACTTTATACATTATGAGTAAAACATTAGAAAGCTAGCCCAAGTATATTACACAGTTTAGGCAACCAAAAATAAATTGGTGCAATCTGAGGGAGGGATGATAAATTTTTGTTGCTGGCAGAAAGCAACAGGAAAGGATTGGGGTAGGGTATGGTATGATATGGATGCCATACTGTGTGTGAGTTCTAAAGGTGGCAAGAACCAGGATTGAGAGGAAAAATGGTGGTTTGAAGCAGAGGTAATGTCACATACGCTTGGAGAGGGGTGCACATATCCTTGCCCTAAGCCTAACCCCTAACCCCCCAATGGTTTCAACGTTAGAGTACATGAGGTATTGCTTTGTCTGATTGACAGATACTCATTTTGGGTTGTCCCCCAATATGTGGTACTTTTTTAACTTGAAACATGATCAGCATTCTCACTTCATACAATACTGTTGTCACTATTGTAAGCTTGTAGCTATCATCTCTCCTTCCTCTAATGCCACAACACATACCACTGCAATTACTTTATCTTTCTGTCTATAGAGCAGTATAGCCATTTAGCAGTGGGTGCTACACTGATTACTTGGCACCTGCACTTCAACACTCCTATTATCACCAAATAATTACACTTTTTGGACACCATCCCCCCAAATTATGTATCTCACACTTATACTCAAGCTTATAGAATTTGAGGCCCAGTACAATTTTGCAAAAAAACAAATGTTCTGTAACTCTTCTGACCACTGGCTAGTCAAAATAAAGTCATCTGGCAATAGATTACCCTTACGGTATAGAAAAATTGTGGGTCATGAAAGGCCGTGTTAGGTTGTCAGATTGAGAAGGACTAACACTATGTTAACTGAACTTGTCACAATTTGTGCAAAGAAAGACAGAATCCACAGAGCACCCTTTGATGGAAAGACTATCAATCCATTCCAATGATATCTCTACCGCATGGCTGCTCATAATCTCTCCCTACACTCCCATAAAGCGTTTGGGGTTACCAAAATATTCTTCACATCAAAAAATCCTTGAAAGATTTTGTGAACTAGCAATTTATGGTGGCGGGAACCGCTTCAACGGCTGATGCCGACATGTCACATATAACCCCAAACACTTCAAACCCCCGAGAGCATGACCCAACCACAATTACATACATATACATATATACTCAAACCTCACTTCAGCAGTGGGCACAGCCCTTGGTGACCCCAACCTGACAGAATTCTTTGCAAACAAGATGTCACAAAATTGAGATACACAGTGATATGCTTGGATGTATTTGGTCAATGCAACCAACCCTGTACCAGCAACGCACTGCACCACAACATGCATGTTTTGTGGTGCATTAATCTGCAACACACAACAAAAACCAGCATCACACACTGTGTTGCAGTAAGTACCACATCAATATAAGGTGAGGTCAGGTTACACCCCAAATTGGATGAATTCAAACTTGAAACACTCTAACTCAAATGAAAAATCAATTGATGGCTCTCAACTGACTTACAACAGCAATGCTCATGAAATTCAGTTGGTTTCTTTCCATTTGGTGTGTTTTTTAATTTGTACACATCACTGATCTAGCTCAACATGAATAAATTCAGACTCAAAAACAGATCAAACACAACATTAGTGGTACACAAACATCAAAAACCCGGATGAAAACCCAGATGAAAAAACCCGCATGAACCCATATGAATTTTTGGGTTTTTTATGCCGGTTTTTTCATGCGGGCAGCCCTTTTAGGTTTGAGAACCCCAAACCACTCCCAAACTGCCCCACCATACTCCATGCCTCAATTCTCAGTTTGTAGGAATATCAATAATCACTTGGCACCATTATTGCACTTGTTTCTTCTCAAGTGTCCACCACACCCTCAAATTCACCCACAACACCATTTGAATGACTCAATTTTGAAATTCTGAGTAAAATCAGAACACTGTGACGGCGTCTTACAAGGTTGATTTGGTTTGCTGCATGAGTTTGAACTGTCTATCAACAATGAAAGAGA
>NW_006768798.1:274435-285740 GCF_000204055.1 Melampsora larici-populina 98AG31 | reverse complement strand
TGCATTCTGGTACACAACTTCATGATAATCAATGGGCAGTTGTCAGTAGGGGTTCCTTTGAAGATGAATTGACTCAAATTTGATGATTGAATCATAAAAAGCAGTTGCTGTTTGTTAAAATTGGTAATTTTAAGCTGATTGCAATCTAAAAGTCTTTGAATAATACGGAGTTGAATGTAAAATGAAAGTGATAGATCAATTTAAACATGAATCGAGTCAAATTTGGTTAGTGAATCAAGGTTAATTACCAAGCTTTGATGAAGAAGTCCTAGACACTTTATAAAGTACTTGCTGTTTGTTAAAATTTGTAATTCATAGTTGATTGTGAATTAAAAGTCTCTGAACGATTTTGAGTTGAATTGAAAATAAAGGTGATAGATTGATCTGGATATTTTTTGAATTATGTAAAGCTGATCAATCTGTTGAGGTTTTCCAAGTTGGACACAAAAGAAAGCCTTTTCTGTTTTTCATTTTGATGTTGAAGCTTGTGATTGAGACATGTGGAGGTGGTGAGGTGGGGTTATTTTTCATGTGGGTTTTTGGATCTGCCAAGCTGTACCCACATGAAAAAACCCGCATGAAAAAACCAAAAAATTCATGTGGGTTCATGCGGGTTTTTTCATCTGGGTTTTCATCCGGGTTTTTGATGTTTGTGTACCACTATTGCCTTGATGTGCTTGATCTAGAATGTCAAACTAGAAGGTAATCAAGATTACCTCTTAGGATAACATAAGTACCTCCACAGAAAAAATACCAAAAAAGAGAAAGAAGTATGAAACATGATTATGTAAAACAAGTTTCATACCCACCACACCTCACACTCAAGTATCAAGAGTGAAACATACATTAAAAACCCTTATTACCAAATGAGTGACTAATAAGGACAAAATAATATTAAAAAACCATTGAAGCAATGAAGGTTGCTAAACAATTAACAAAACAACCAACATTCCTGAACTAGGTAATTAAAACCTAACCAGTTCAGGAATGAAACCCTGTTATGAAAAAACTTGAGCAAGTATCACAAAAGGGTACAACTTAGCCCAAGTCATAACAAACCAAAAAACCCTGACTATTTAAAGAAGATAGACAGGGTACAAAGCTGACAATTAAGATACCAACCACCAAGGAATATCTAATTCCTAAGATATATAAACCCGGCTAATCTCGCACAAAGAAAGGAGAATCATTCAATAATACTATCAACACAACTATAACAACTTTTTTAGAACTTAAAAGCCTTGAAACAACTTTTCTTCTTTAAAACCACCAGTCAAATTACTTTTAGAATTGGAACTATCAAGCCCTCCGCTGTATATCTTCCTATCTTTTTGACTATTCTGGTTTTTGTTTAAAACTCATTCTTTGCTTTGATTTCTTAAAAACCTATGTAGCTTGTGTTTGACAGACCAAAAGATTGATCAAAACCCACAAGCGTTCAGACCAATATAATTCTCAGATCCATACCTAGAAACAACAAAGCCAGACTTCTACGTTCCTAAGTACATTAGAATTTAGACTCCCCTGAGATAGGTGTGCTGAGCACACCCATCTGTAGAAGACAATTGAATAAAGGATCAAATCTTATTCAGTAAGTATCAACTTGTTAAAAGATTCTTATCAAAGAAGAACTAACAAACCCTTTGGCTCAAATCTACTTCAGTATACAGTAAGGATACAAGCCTACCCAGCTAGAAACATCATCTAGTAAGTATCATTCAGTTCAAGTCTAGAATTCACTAATTTCTTATACTCAGGCATACATAGAAGAAATAAAGAATTAAATCCAATTTCAACTTGGTGAGTCATTCAAATGTCAAAAACTCAAATGTAGAATCAAAACAGAAGGCTGTGAATGAATTCACAAGTAAATACTTCAAAACCAGAATGTGGAGATACAATACAACAAAGAAGTGGAAGAAACAAACTTGCGCAAACCAAACTATACAATTTAATCTCAAAAAATCAAACATTGATGAAAGAAGGATTAGAAATCATATTAATTCTAACACATCAAACCATAACCAAATCTTTAACCCAAATCAGATCCAAATTCATTCAAAGCTTATCAATGTTTTATCCAATAGAATTAACAACCCAACATTCAACATTTTCAACTTTAAGTATCACAATAGAACCAAAATACAATTTGATCAATTCATCAGATGTTTTCAAATCCTTCAATCCAGAACCAGAAGAAGAATAAAAAAACCTTCATCTGGTTTGGGATTACTTGAATTATTTCTGTCTTTATCAGATATTCCTTTACTTCATCCACTTACTTGGATTTTGTTTTCAAACTAAGTCTATTGGATTCTGAACCATTGAGGAATCAAAGTTTGAGGATGATTGGGTGTCAGGTGGAGGAATTGAAAAAGACTTAAATCAGTCGAGTTGTTTTGACTTTTTCCTGTCTTCAAATTTCAAGTGACATATTTTGTTATTGACAAATACCATGATAGGTTGTTTGACTTGGTCACATTCTCAAATCAACCCTGCTTTGATTGGTGTGTAATAATCATCATTGCCTTATCAACCCAATCAAAATTGTTAAAGGTAGGAAATCTTCAACAACTTCAATCATGGTGTTTTCATCATTCTCCTCATTTTTTCTACAGAAAGGGAAGGAGTGATTCCCAGAGGCTGTTGAGTGAGTGCATAGGCTGCGCTGGTTGCCACACATAAGCGCTTGAAGAATAAAGGGGTAAACACTTCTCGTTCTTCTTCTTTGTAGGCAGACCATGTGGAGCCAATAATGGCATTCTGTTCCTTGAAGCCAATTGATACCCCTTTTGGTGGCACTAAAAATAAATAAGGTTCCTGTTAATTAGTCATCTCTTAAATTTTTAATCAATTTATCTTACTTGTAGTAGTCGTGGCCACCATGCTGTAGGTTTGATAATTTGTATACATATTTGGCTTGCAAGCTAATGGTCCCTCCAATCTATTAAGTAAAAGGTAAAATGCAAATAGATTAGTTCATTTTATTTATCATGGAAGAATGAGTATGGTTGGTGACATTAAGAACCACTTAACCGGGTATTTTTTCAAAAAGAATTACACAGGTCGCAAAACTCAGTCAAATGACAAATCGAGATATTTTTGAGGTTGTCTCGTTGAGGGCTATTTGAAAATATCCCCCACAGAACACATTTCAATTTTTTTTTTTAAATTTTTACCACATCAAGGCAAAGACTGATAGTATGCAACTATTGATGAATATTGGAATTGATTGTCCAGCTTGTTGGCTTGTTTGTTTTCATACATTGAGAGGAAAAAACTTGGTAGGTATATCAATATTTTTAGATAAATGTTAAAAAAACAAAAAAACATCATTTTGAGGGAACATAAATATCAGGGTTGCAAGGAACACATCAATGTGATGTGTAGAGCTTTGTGGGAATCTGGAGAGACTCTTCAGCATGCATCTTATTCCTATTGTTGATGAAAGTGATTTTAAATGAGCAAAAGATAAGAGAGATTAAAAAAAATTGACCAAGAAAATAAGCTTACATGAGGTCCTTCATCTTCCGATCAGTCTTGTGAAAAAAGCGACGGATAGTTTCAATAGGGCATGTTGTCCTGATTCTTTCAAAAAGATCCTTGGCTTGTTGTAGGCTGTGACACTCCCAAGTATGATCTCTAAAGCCTGTCATGAACCTGGTGGTTGATTTTAATCAGTTACAGCAAAAAAAAAGAGAGAATGATGAACATGACTTGCGTAATTTGATGTAACACCGGAGATGCTCAATGGGATTGAGTTCACAATGAAATTTAGGCAGAAATTTACAGGTATGCCTTGCTTCCTCAATGGCCTGCTGAAGTAATGGCTTCTTGTTGGAAAAGTTGGACTGGCTTGCTAAAACCTTGTAGGCACAGCAGTTTGTAATATGGACCACGGGTAAAGCTTCACTGGGAATTGGTCGTTTTTTTTCAGATAGTATTTCAGTGTGTCTTAGTAATCTCTCTGCACGCGCAATCTTGTCCTTTGCACGTCCAGTCATCTTGCAGTCCTTACGTCACTTTAAAATCATATCCTTTTCCTCTCTTGAAGCACGTAATTTATTGTGATGATCCCACAATCCACGTTCAATGAGAACTTGCCTGACCCCTTTTGGCTTTCCTGCCAAATTTTCTTGTTCAGCCACTTTCCCACGTTTAGATCTCTTGAGCGGGGCTGGAGTTACATAATTGGATGGAAAGTTCATTGATTGAACTTTTCCTCTAAGTTCGATCAGGATTTTGGGGTCGTCAGATGGGATAATAGTGTCCGAAAGATTTGCTTTGGCACCACCAGGTTTGAAGTTCATCTTTGACAGTCAAAGAGCATTGGGAGCAAAAGACTCATGCGCTGCTGAGCAGTCAAAAACAAAGCACCCTTGAGCATTTGGGTGATTGTGTTCAAAAATTGGAAGTGCCCGAGTGACAACCTGATTGATGAGTTGTTGAGCATCCCACCACCTGTCTCCCTTAGCGCCAGGATAGATTGTGAAAGCTGTGTCTCGGAAAGGAAGTGTTGAAGTTGTATTGTGTAGTGATTTGGGAGATCTCTCTTTATTTATCCCAAATGTATATATTGTAATTTCTTAACAAATTTAACATTTTAAGTAAGTAAAAGATAAAACAATAACATTTTGATAAAGAGAAAGAGAAACATTGAGTCCCTTAACAAAAACTACACAGGTAGAGATTCAACTTTATAACACGAATTTTAAATCAAACAAAGTAGCCAAAAAGGAGTCTACGTTGATAGGAATAGATTTAGGATTAGATAAAGAGAAACTCCAGTGATAATGATTTGTAATTATGAGATCAAATTAGAAATGATTATACCTCCTTCCTTTTGGCAAATCATTCGAGTTTGATTTAGATTCAGCTTTATAGTTGAAGTAGGTTGTCGTGTAGTATTGAGTTTATTAGGACTGATTGAAAAGATCACAACTTGTTAGACGATCAAAGGAAAATGATGAGAGAAATGATAGAGAAGATTTTGGTTAGAAGAGGGCAGAATCTTTGGAGTTGAGACGATCTTAAAAGTAAAACATATCAATGACATCATCGTACATGAATCGGTCAACAACATCAGTCAGCAGAACACAAAGTAAGGGCACTCAGCAACACAGCATCTTGTCAGGGCAGATCAGTACATCATTGACTGAATCATAGCAACAAGATTTCGCGTAAGTCATAACATATTGTTGGGTAGAACAAGTCGTCCAGTTGTGAGGCAGACAAAGTTGGAGATGTGGATCAATTTGCCAATGCTTCTAGTCTAAAGAGCAACATCCTTGCTAGACATCCAAGCTTTTTTGGGTTGTTCATTGGTGTGAACAGTTGACTCATTGTGATAGACCCTTACAATCTTGCAAGTGCCATCATGAAGTCCAGGATGTATGATTTCATCCTCCATTCTACCAGTATACTTCTCCTCACGCTTGCAAAGTTCAAACATCTCGTTGATAAATTGGTTTTGATATATTACCTTGCTAGAATCTAAGATGGAAGGATGAGCTGTGGATAAACCTCTGCAACTCTCTGGAAGACGTCAATGAAGGATTATGTAATTGGCTTGGGCGTGAATCCTTTCAGCATGATTGACACCACTTCCATCTTTTGGCGGATTTTCTTGTTGAAGCCATAAATTGGCGACTGTTGCACAAGACGCTTGGATAGCACAACTTTTTGGATTCTCAAGGTTGAGATTCCTTTGACAGTTGTTGAACTTGCGTAGGAGGCTGAGTTGATCTGCTTGTTTGATGGCAACTGAGATCAAGGGCGGCGGCGGTTCACAATTAGAAGAAGCCTCTTCAATGGCCAAATTCTGCTCATTCCACTCTTGGTTGATCATTTCAATCTGGTGTGGAGTTTTTGTGTAAGCTGGCAATGAGTCTTGATCTTCTTGACCAATTTCCAAGAGATCAGATGTGGATTGTTGAGAAGTCAAATGTTCTGAATCAATTGACATTTGATTGGAGGAGCTGATAGAAAGTTCTTCTGGCACCGATCAAGCCTGGCTCGCTGCGCTGAAAGTAGCGCGGAGCGCGGCGGGGCGTAGTGCCAGGCGTGGCCACTGCGCCACCCGGCACTCGAAAATCCCGGTACTTACGCTTTTCGCTAGCCAATTCGGGGCCGGGATTTCTACCGGTACGCTCTTCCCTACTGTATCAGGCACCCCCACTACTATAACGCCCCCATTGAAACTCACCAAACCCCCCTTGTTGACTTCTATCAGCCGCTCGATTCACCGACTTCTACCACTCTTCTCTCAAGCCATCACCCATTGATCACAAGAATCAGATCATACACATCTGGGGGACTTTCTCGCTCGGATCTGGTGCCGGTCAATATTGGCGTCAATTATCGAAATGTGGACAATTTCCATCGACAGTCGTTTGGACATATGGCATATCAAGGTGAGTACATATTCTCTCTTCTCTCTAACCTTTCTCCCTTTCTCATCGATTGCCAATATCCCAATTTTTGACGCATATTTTCCTTATCTCATTGATTGATTTCCTTCTAGTCTTTCTACCCTTTTAAATTGCTAAGCAACTTAGTTATCAAATATCGAAACATGTCTAATCTAACCATGCAACCAACCATTGATTCGTTTTTGTCTTCTGGATACGAGACCGACAATGGTCATACAGCCCCTCGACGCTCTTCTCGCATAGTTACCCCAGCAAGACGAGCCCCTGGGATGATTGTCCCGTCATCTGACTCTCGCCGAGGCTTGTTTGATGGTGTCCGAGATGTGAGAGACGCACATGTTCACCGACTCCGTGAACGTTCGGCCTCACTACCTGGCGATAATCTACCACTTGGAACAGGACGTGAACGATCGACTACGTCCTCACGCCCCTCATCTACAGTAAGTCGTTCTTAGTAAACCCTTTGTTCTTTTGTCGATTGCATACTTTCCACCTTTGATCATCTAATTGACCATTCTTATTTTGTATATTAGGGCCGTCGTCTGTTTGATGGGTCTCAAGATGCCACAGAAGTTCGTGTTCACCGTGACCAAAGACGTGAACGTTCGGCCTCTCTACCAGGTGATCAACCACCTCACAAACCGGCGCGTGGACATAGGGTTGGCCCAGCAAGTAGAGTAAGTCCTCCCATATTTCATTGCTTCTCCTAAGATTCACACGTATTCATTCAGTCATTCATCTGTACTTCATCTGTATCTTAGGGTGCTCGAGCAAGATCCCTCTCTGTATCGGATGCTGGTACCAATGAAAATACAAATGCAGAGGTAAGTGATACACTCTTTATCACTTCGGTCTAGGTACTGATTACTCACTTGTGATTATACCCATCCATAGATACCTTCAGGTCCTCCGGAGGTTGACTTGGCCCAAGATTCGGACGAAGAGAATTTACGCATCAGGAAACGGAAAAGAAACCAACCGGAACATGATGAGTTTGATGAACCGTTCGATTATTATGAACCTCCCACCCATGGTGATAACGATGTAAGTTCCTTTCTTTCCACTTTCATTTCCATTAATTCATTCTTTTCTTTCTATTTCTATTTCATCCCTCATATTCATGAAATAGAATAACTGACAACTTGAACATCTTTCTAGCCACTCGATCAACCCGGTCTATCCTACAAGTGCCGCATGTGCTTCAAAGTTGTTCGAGTGAGTGCGAGCTCACGACGATCCAACCTCAAGGGCCATCGGGATGGCCACAACCAGGCTGGAAAGTCTGGTGCAGGTTGTCCTCGACGAACTCAGGCAATCGCAGCCGGCGCCAAACTCCCACCGACTGTGGCCGAACTTCGTGCTCAAAAACTTAAGGAGAATCATCAAAATTCCCTCACAACTTTTCTAGTCTCACCACCAAAGTTTTCTAACAAAACTTTGAACCAAGCGCTAGCTGTATGGCAAGTAGCTCAGCGCTTACCCTTCAAACGAATCGACGACCCCATCCTCAAGTCAGTCTTGTATTGGCTGTGCCCGGATGCCCGGCTCTTTGGTCGAAAGTGGATGGCTGAGGAGGCCAAACGACTATATCTCTCACTCCGAGATTTAGTAATTGAGAAAGAGCTCAAAGTAAGTCCCCTTTAAGTTGCCTTTTTCCTTATTGTGATCTGAAAACTTATGTCTTTTACGTTTTGTTTTACCTTGCATTTTTTTTTCTTCGCAGGAGTTAGATACTAAGTTTTGTCTTATTCAGGATGTTTGGACGGTGAAGGGAAATCTTCACGCGTTCATTGGTGCGTCTGTGTCCTACATCAAGAAGGACTGGACTTATGTAGTCCGACATTTGAGTTTGAAACTGGTTGCGTGGCATCACAAGGGTCACCTCCTTGCTGAACCAATGGTAACAATCTTGAAGAAAAACAACCTCTATAAAAAGATAAGTTTTCTTCTCTTTATTTTGTTTAGTTCAATATCTTTTTCGTTTCTTTTAATATCTTCTCTGGATCATTTCATTTAGATTTACTAACATAAGCTTAAATTTCACATGCTTGCCGGGGTCTCAGATTCAGGGAGCAACAATATTACACTTGGACGGGAAATGCAACATCAGCTTCGAGTAGAGGGACTCAAAACCGGTTTTGAATTCCCTTGGAAGCCGAAGACTATGTCAGTTCGGTGTTTTTGCCACAAGATGGGACTAATTGTCAAAGCAGGCCTGGACGCACTTGGAATGAAACCCATGCGCATTCGACATGATGCTTTGGGTCGGTTTCCTGCGGTTGAAGTCATGGCGGTCATTGAGGAGGATGAAGAGTTGGAGGCTGACCTTACTAACAGCGCTGGATCTGAACAACTATCTTCTGACGAAGACGATTTTGATGATGATATCGCTAGCAATGGTTCTGAATCCAAGTCTGATTCAGAATCGGATACCGAATCTAAAGCTGATCAAGACGAAGAAGATGCGGAGCAAGAAGATGAACCACAAAACTATCGACGACGTAAGACCGCTTACTTACTTGGTGACACATACATGAAAAAGCTATGTAAAGATGTGAGTTTTTTCAATCCTTCCTCCAGTTTCTTTTGTTCAATCATTTCTTCATTGCTTTTCTCCTTCCTTCATTTGTTCTAAGAATCTGAGCAATCTATTCTTCAAATCACTAATTTTATGTTTTTGACTCTGTTCTCTAGATGGACACTGTAAACAAAAAGCTTACCCGCTCTAGTGGCCATCGGGCCGACTTCAATCGACGTCGTGAAAGAGCAAATCTCCAACGTAGAAGAAACGATGTTCGTCCACTTAAGGCTCTCTTATCTGGCCATGGTATTCGATGGGGCATTCGTGCCGAGCGGTGGGAACGTATGTGGGAAGCTCGTGATGTAAGTCAACATTCACAAGCTTATATCTATGAAAACTTAGCTCTAACATCATATTCTTATCAGTTGATTGATGGCGTGATGAAGGTGGATTTAGAGGAGGTGCACTCTAAGAGGCGCCGTGCAAGAAAGGACGGGAAAAAACATGGGTATTTCGAAGAAGTCATCTTTTCAGTTGCTGATTGGCAAGCGATGCGGGATATGTTGGATATCCTCACTGTAAGTTTTATCAACTTGTCTCATGTTTGTAATACACACTGATTCAATTTCCATCTTGATCGAATTTTAGCCATTTAAATACTTGACTCGAGACATGGAAGGTAATGTTCCCACAGGCTGCATGGTCCTGGTCAAGTACGTCCAGCTCAAGTCGAGCATGGAGGATCGATTGAAAGCCATGCATTTGAACGACCCACTCTACCCAATGGTGGACACCATGCTTGAGAAGATTCGAATTTATTTAGACGAAGCTCTTGCCTGCGACACTCTTGTGCTTGCGGCTGTTTTTCACCCCGGTTTACGAGTACGGTTTTTCTCTCATGCTTTTGGAGAGGGTTATCCTGAACACGATCGAGCCGAAGCGTTATTGCAAGATGAGTTTACCAAGGAGTGTGACCTTCAAGCCGCTAATTCTACACCTGAAGATCAAGACGAACCCATCACCACTTCTTCAGCTCAAGACGAATCACCACCCTCAATTTTCTCTCCGAGTTATCTGCAATTTTACAATGAGCCAGCTACTGAAAGTAATCTCAATGAGCTTGATCGATACCTCCAAGGTATCGATCCAATGAAATCTCCGGACGTCAACAACCCCCAACATGCGTTAGATTGGTGGAGAGTAAGACACTTTTTTACCTATCATTTTCCTTTCGAACTAAAATACCTTTACTGAATTTCTACATCTTCTATCATTATTCCTTCCTTCCTATAGATCCATCAGGGTAAATACCCTGTTCTATCGGTCTTAGCTCGCAACTATCTTGCAACTCCAGCGGCTTCAAGTCCTCCCGAGCGTTCATTCTCTATCGCCGGACAAGTTTGTACCGATGATCGAGGTGGTTTAAACCCGCGAATGACCGAGATGTTAGTTTGTAGTACGATATGGATGAGGGAAGGTGTCCCTCTAATTGGGGATTATGCTGAGGTTGGCAAGGTATTGGACTTTGCAAAGAAAGCTATCTCCAAGAAATCTCGCAAAACTCGTGCTTGAGTTTTTTTTATCAAAATATCTTCCTCAATACCTTTTTGAATGTTTTTGTTTCTTTACACTCCTTCAAATGATTCCTTTACCTTTTCTTTACACTCGTTTACGGTCATTTTTTGTTTTTTCTTTTTACTTTTATCGTCTCCTCAAAATTTGAGAAAAAACTACTTTTTTGCTTGTAGCGCTGAGAAGCGCGGCGTAAATCAACAGCGCTTTTCGCTATGTTTTTTGCCTAATTTTTGTTTTCCGCCACCGCTAAAACTACCAAGCCTGGTGGTTATTTTCCATCACTACACTACCGTTTTCCTGGCTAGTAGCGCTACGTAGCGCTGCGAGCCAGGCTTGACTGTACTGATACATAAGATCATTATAGTTTACTTACAAACTTATTACAAAAAGAAAGAAAGAAAAATATAAGAAAAATTCGAAGGCGACATTCAATACCAGTGGAAAGTGGGTGCTAACGTTTCAATGGCTATGTCTACATTTCAACACACTGACACAAGTTGACATTACCACCAACGTTTACAGGAAGTCCAAAAGCGAAGATGAGAGTTGATAAGCAGAAATAAAAGTTCCTATCGGACCTTTTAAAAGATATCGACGTCCAGAGACAGACTGTACACGTGTAGTTTGGATGTGTAATAGTGGTAGTGATGGAATTTAAGGTTGCCAAGAGGATTTTCCGGGATTTTTAAGGTTATAGATGATGATTTCATATTGCATGAGCAAGAAAAAGAGAGTAGTAGCTGTGAAAAGTGAAGAAAATGGAGGTTTTCAGCTAATA
>NW_006768798.1:254225-266249 GCF_000204055.1 Melampsora larici-populina 98AG31 | reverse complement strand
CGGTGGTAACTTTTGACCTCCGGTTGTAAGGTTCTATGGTGGGTTGGTGGGTTTATGAGTGTGGAGGTAATATCTTTTGCTGTGGTGGTGAGTTTGGGTGTCGGGTGGTGAGAATTTTGCCAAAGTGGTGATTTATATGGTGTGGTGGTGAAGTTTTGGCTCAAGTGGTAACTGGTCTATCTGAGTGGTAATTTTTTTGATCTGATGGTGAGTTTTGAGTTTTGGGGGAAATATTTCTGGGTGTAGTGGTGATTTTGACACTTTGGTAGTAATATTATTTGTATGTACGTGAACTTGTTCAAGGGGGTACCCTTGGGCAAATGGGGACTTAGCGGATTTTGATGAAGGTTGGAGGTGACCCTAGGTGCTGCTGACCAAGTACAAACCGTGTACTCTGCGGATCACATGTGATGATACGGCATGCTGTATCATCCTATGCACTAGGAGCTATATACCCCACACAGGTGGGCTTCTTTATGACTGTAAGATACCTAGCATAAGCCTTGTGTCACTCCATACAGATCTCAACCCTTCTGAAACACATTTGCTGGGATCTGGCAGTGGGATCAATACTTTTTGACAATGTTATGAGCAGCAGCTCCAGTTAGGCTAGCCCTGAAATGAAAAAAGGGTCAAGAGATGCTCCACAGAGTTTTTTGAAAGAGATTGGTTCAGTGACTTAATTATAGGCTGAGTGTTGTCAATCAATCTTTCAAAAATAGTTTCTGATTGTTGACAACAGACAGAGTTTCCTAACTTGCTCAAAGAGAGCTTGAGCTTCCTCGAATGTCTTGCAACTGAGGCTGTGTTTTTGGAATTCTATCAAATGAAAGTGAGTATGTATCATTGTTTGCAGGAGTACAACGGTAGTGGAAGACTTGCCAGTTTTGATAAAGGACCAAAACAGCTTGATTGGGTTGAGCTCACAGTGAACTTTGGGTAGGAAGAGGCATTGGTGCCCGGCTTCTTCAATGGCCATCTGCAAGAGTGGTTTTTCAAGGAGAAAATCCAATTGTAAGCTGAGTATCTTAGACCAGCAACAGTTGGATCAAGGGAGGGGTGGTGGGGTGGTGGATGGATCAGCTGTCTCCATCTCAAAGTACCTACAAGCTTTGGCTTTGTGCATGATACAAAGAGATTGAATCTGAGCATTGCGAGCAATTCCTGGAAGACAACATTCAGCACACTTGTGAAGTAGTGCTGGCCTTCCAAGGTTTTGAGCTTCGTCTTTGTAATTTTTCCATAATTCTTGCTCTTGTAACACAACTCTGATTCCCTTTGCTTTTCCAGATAAAGTGTGATCTGGATGGTCTTGTGGGAATACCATGGTCTGGGGTTTCCCTTGTAGAGATTTGGGAATTTGATAATTGTCAGATGGAATGATGGTATCTTGAAGAAAACCTTGCTTTCCTCCAGAGGACAAGGACATATTCTGTACTTGTAGAGCCAAAGGGCCATAGGATTTGTGGGCAGAAGAACAATCAAAAACAAAGACCCCTTGCTTATAGGGGTGGAGAAGATCAAAGATAGGGAGGGCTTGTGTCTTGATCTGATCAATAAGCTGAGACATGTCCCACCACAGATCTCCTTTGGTACCAGGATGTATGACCACTGCAGCATTGGTCACAGATGGTGTTGAAGATTGACATCTGATGAATTTGGGGGATAAAACAAGTTGACTGGTTGATTCAAGTATAAATTCTGAGATGTGTATCAGTCTACCTTTGTTCTTAGATTGTAGCTTGGTCACACCAGGTAATGACCAAGAAAGCGTTGGGGACTCTTGTGCATGTACTGTAGACTTGCCGTGATAAACAAAGACAGTTTTGTGGGCATTTCCTAATACTTCCAGATCTACCTCAGAGAATTGATCAAGATCATCTCCATTATATTCTCTTGAGAGCATTTGCAGCTTTGCAACCTCCTTGATAAAGACTTTTCTTGATGTGACCACATCTGCCCACTCATGGCCATAACAATATATTGATTTTGAGTATTCCTGAGGTTGGTAGCCTGACTTATACGTCCATCAATAAGCTGTCATTTGTGAGATTGTTTGATCATATCCACAACTAGGTAGGATAGAATTGGTGTGTTCATGAAAGCTTCAAGGGGTAACCTAAAGAGAGTGAGTGGTCAAAATGATGTGAGTTAAAAATATTGAATACTTTTTACACACCTTGCCAGGCTTTTTGGTTGATGTCCAACTCATGAGGTCTTCAGCCACACGCTTGTCATTAAGCATAGATTTGTGTTGTGTTGCATGTCCTATTGTTGAAAACAATGGTACTCCATTCTTGAGAAGATAATTTGCTTGAAATCTGATCTTCTTAGCTCGTCCAACTCCAGAGCTGAAGTGTGTATTTGGAGAAGGAAGACAGCAACATGAGGACTGAGCCATGAGAATTGAGGTGTTGGTCACAGCAGACTTCACACCAGACCTTGCTAGCTCACGTTTTTGATTGTTGTATTTGCAAAGCTTGTCCACTCAGGGAAGGGAACTTGAGCTTCTTGCTTTCTTCATGCAACCACTTGTATTCTTTGGTTGCTTTTTAATAGCCTTGTTCAATACCACCCAATCTTCTCCAATCTTCTGTTTGATATTCTGGATTTTTTCTGGAATCAAAGAATCATGTTTGGAAAATTTGGTTTTGACCAATATCTTTCAACTTGATCATCTACCCATGAGTTATACAAATCTTCTTCAGCTGAGACTAAAGATCCATCATCAGCAGGGACATTGGCAGCTTCAGCCTTGTCTTCTGTATGCTGACCATCATTGTTGATGTCTGAGTCTATCCCATCACCACTATGTTCTTCATGATCACTATCTCCAATCTCATAAACATCCAGAGGTGCTGGTTCATATGCTGGAACTGGATCTACAACTTGTGGTTTATTGATTACCCAGTCCAACATGAATGTGATATTTTTGCCAACAGCTTGTCAAGCCTTCTGTTGGTGTTTATGTTGGGTCTGCTTGGTTTCAGGCTTGGGGACCAGCTTATTATTTGATGGATCCAGATGTGCCACAGGTTGATTGTAGTGCCAAATTGCTTGTCCAAACTGGTTCCTACATTTCCCTAAAGTGGAGGTGGAAGTATCACGATTTTTGAAAACTGGCCATAGTCTTTCTTGCAGTTGATCATCAAATTTGTCTTCATCTTCAGTGTCCGCAATCTGATTTTCAATAAACATGACAATTTGAGCCTCTTGATCAATTCTTTGATGTTCTGCTAATTGGTGTGCATGTTGGGCTCTCTTCAGTTTACTGACAACCCTTTTTATGATGCCAGAATGCTGGTGTGTTGAGGATGATCTTGGACAAGAAAAAAAGCTCCATGTTACAAATGTAGTGTTTTGATACATATCCAATTATCACACTGAATATACATATGTACTTATGTTATGGTACATACTTAAATATCTCAAAATACAAGGTGAACTTCATGTGACAGCCCCAAAATAACAAAAAATCATAGGTATGCATGCACCTATGATGGTATGTGATCAATTGGCCAAGATTTGGGACCGGTACTGGCCCCAAAAGCCCTGTTAGACCTCCTAGTACGGCTTTGATGTTACCGACTGTAGCATCAAGAATTGATCAAAATCACATGCTTTGTAAGAAATGCTTTCGTAATGCAATTGATAAAAATTAATAATCTTGAAATTGGTTGTCATCTCATGTGGTATCAATTAAAAGGCTTCAGTCATCTTGAGAATAGATTATGAAAATCCATAGTGGCTGATTTGGAGCTATACTGAAATTTTTATGAGATCAAAGTTGAATTAAAAAAGGATTATTCGGAATCAGGAAGGTGATTTTGAGGGTTTTTGTCAAAAATGAATGGTTTTTGAGGCTGTTTACCAAATGGAGGGAAGGGATTTTGGCCTTTGTTCCCCTTTTCTCCTCATCTTCTACAACATTATAATTTTGTTTATCATCATAAACTTAAATTAATAGTACCAGGCCACTCGAATACACCCTTTAATACAACTACAACAAGAAATCTACTTTAGTGGTGAAGCAACACACAAATCAAACCGCAGAGAAAAACAGCCAATGGTGTGGTATGGTACAATCTGGAGACCGTAGGCTGCGGTCCGACGGGCTACAGTCCAACCGCACCGTAGTGTGTTAAAGCTGAAATCATATGGCAGGGTCACTGTACCACTGCTCAGCAATATTTTTGGATACTGACTGTAGTTTGGAGTGGCCTACAGTCACTACGGCTTTTTTATTACTATTCTCACTTCCCAATCCAGCACAATGTTTCCACTATTTATTTGGTTCAAACGTTTTCAGGACCTTCAAATTCCAATTGAGACTTCTCAGTTTATTTGTTTTCAACATTTGCAGCACCTTCAAATCCCAATCAAGTCTTCACTTTGGCTCTGGAATAGGTACCTTCAAGCAAGGGATTGGTAAGTACAGGTAAGTGCAACCTCCCATCCCTTTCCTCCCACTTGTTTGTTGTTCTTCCTGTTTTTGGTTATTGTCTATCTGTTCTGCCATTCTTCTTATCCTCTTTCAATACCTTGTATCATTTTTCATTTCTCAATTTAACGCTTCAAGCTTCCACTTCCTATTAAAACTTCCATATCCCCATTTATCTATTTGTTATTTTATGCGCCAAAAACACGCAAAATTCCAAGAGTGTCAAGCAATGGCTTCATTCCTCAATCCTAATTCTCAGCTTGGTGTCTCTTCTAACCAATCTTCTGGATCACACCCATCTAGTCCTGGCCCATCTCAACGCTCAACTCAACCAAGCCCTGCTTGTCAAGAGCCTGGTTTCATACCAATATCAGCAGATTTGTGTCAATGTTATATCAGCCTGATGAAGACAATGCTCAATCAGAACCAGAAGAAGATCTAGCCAATGAAGAGAAGGATCCTGAAGACAAAGACCAAAACCTCAGAGACCCTGTCAAAGAAGTGTCCAGCAAACCAATAACATCACATCAAAAAAAGTCAAAAAGTCTCAAAAGGGGAAACAAACGACACAGGCCAAAGTCACTGTGAGTTTCCGGTATCATTTGCAGTCCCATACATATGTTGTGCCCACTCATGCTTATCTTATGTATTATCATCAGGAATTTACTGTCCCCAAGGACATTGATGTTGATCAAGGCAGCCCAAATGCACCTATCACAAACCCCTTCCGAACTCAAAGCAAAGCCGTCACACACCTCTTGTCTTACAATAAACTGGTACCTGTCCAGATGGAGGAGGATGTTGGTTTTTCTCAACCTACCATCACAGTGGCTTCCGTAACTGACTTCCTTTTTGCCAGCCTGTTGAAGTTCTACGTGGATACAAATGTAAATGGTGTACGTAGACCTTCACACACTGTATAGACGCAACCAGCAACCTCTATGGCCATCAAGACGGCGGGAAGAATTGAGGTCCTTGTGAGGGCTGTGCTAATGCAATGAAACAGAAAGATCATGGACTCCCACCAACCTATCAAGAGCGCCAGAAGGCCTGCAAGGCTGCAACAAAGTCATCAGCCACAAATTCATCAGCGGAATTGATGAAATCTTTCATGAACCAACCACCATTCAGTGTTGATATCCTGAATGTGCTGTTGGGCATCTGGGTCTTGTGTCATGCCCTGCCATGGGTCCGATTTCAAGATCCGACCCTCCAAGCAGCATTTCACCTCACTCACCTTCTGCTAATATCAGGAGCTCAACTTGGGCCACCATGACTGCAAAGGATTTATATTTCTGAATGTATGATCTGCTATTGAGAAAGACCAAAGTTAGTCATATTTTGTTTTTCTTTGGAACAAAAAAACTAATCATGGTTTTGATTTGATCAACACAGAATAACCAAAGCAAGATATGCCTGATCCACGATGGATGGACCACAAAGGGAAACTGTTTAGCTTTGATCAGTGTTACAGCAACATGGATCGATTCTAAGTCAAAGTTTCAATCCAGCCATCTAACTCTGAAGTTGGTAACGTGGCACCACTGTGGTGTGCTGCTCGCCAGGCCTGTTGGGAAGTTCCTGATAAAACATGGACTTCACAAGAAAGTACGTTCAAATCTTATAACTTCTATCTATCATCAAATTCTGACCATTGTCCAATAGGTATTGGCACGGACTACGGACTCAAGTGCCAAGAACAGAACAATAGCTGATGAACTGGAGAAGATGTTCAAGAACTTGGACAATTCAGTCTATTGTGATTCTTCCTCAAATTATGTTAGATGCTATTGTCATAAACTTGCACTGCTTGTCAAGCACGGTCTCAAGACAATGAACATCTCAGTGGGTCGCATAAAACCAACAACTTGACCAGGGGCAACCATTCCAATACCCACCTTGGTGCTCAATACCGGTGAAGATGACGTTGAAGTTCAGTTGTCTGATTCTTCTGATGAAGATGATGCTGGTTTAGTACCAACATCTAACAATATTGATTGTGAAGATGGTGACCCAAGTGACACAACCGAGCTAGTGAAGTGTGCTTTATTAAAGGTCAGTATGTCAATAAGGTCTTCAATCTTGGTGTGCTAGCAGCTTACTTCATCAAATTCACTCTAGTGTGATAAGGTCATATCTTTGATCTGTTTGAATTCCTTGGGCCCGAAATGGTTCAATACACATGCAAAAAAACAAGGGCTTAAAAGCATCATCCATGGATGGGGAGTAAGGTGGAATGCAAAGGCCAATAGCCAAAGGCGTGCGGCGGCTGGACATGAGGTAAGACTTCACTTAATGATTGTTTGGTGTGTATAGCTCTGACGTTTGTTGTATTTGAATATTATCAATGGAATGCCGCACACAGACTCAAAGACTAATTGTTTCTTCCAAGGTTCAAGTATCTTGGAGGAAGAATGGGATGCAGTGCAATCCGTGAACAAAGTGCTTGAGGTGTGTACTTTTATGTTTTGTATCTCTTTTTGTTGATAGAACTTTTTCAATTGAAGAATGTTTGACCCAGGTATTTGAGCGTGCTACTAAACAAATGGAAGGTGACTTTGCTTTGGGTTGCAAAGTCTTGTCCAATTTTGCAAGGTACAGTCTGAATTGCGGGTACTACAGCCAAGCAGTGCCTATCCCAGCCTGGACACAATGATCACCACAATGGTCAAGTATATCAAACGGTACACAAATGAGGTGGCAAAAACGGAGGCTGTCCAGATGGCAAAAATCCTTAAACCTCAACACAGATTGAATTATATCGACAAGTTCTATCCCAATGTGGCTATTCAGGCAAAGATCTCTCTGGACTCAATATTCTCTCAGTATTCTGAAAACTTTCCAGAACCACGTGCACCTTCAGTTGAAATCATCTCAACAAATCAACCTGAGAGTGAGGACAAGGAGGATAACTTGTTTCCAGCTGCGCCGGCGACTGAAACTGTTCAGGATGGCCAGGTGGAACTGAAATGTTACCTTGAGGGTGCCCATCCAATTGGCAAAGGAACCAGTGCGCTTAACTGGTGGACAGTTAGTGGATGTTTTGCCTTAACTTTCTCCTATGCTCTTTACTGATATTACATTTGTTGATGTAGAGTAATGAAAATAGTTTCCCAATCTTAGCCACCATGGCTTGAGATTACTTATCTTTACCAGGTACCTTGTGCGCGGTTGAGCATACCTTCTCATCGGCAGCTGACATCACAGTTTCAAGTAGAGGCTCCATCAAGCCTTAAATAGCTTCACAGTCTGTTGCTTGCTGAGAATGGCTAAAGAACAAAGCAGTTCCTTCTGGTGAGTTTCAGGAAGCAGTGACTTATTTATTAGAACATGAATTGTGTGAGGGAAAAAAGAAGAGCAAGGAGATTTGAATCATTCTGCATGTTTCCTTTTCCCTCTTCTGTTTCCTTCATTGATTTAATGATTCATATAATTTTAATGTTTGTTGCTCTCATCAACATGTTTTGCTTCTTTTTTCCTATCAATTTAGTTTATAATTACACCTATTTCAATACAGTTTGTCTTTCTTTTTACTCTACAATTAATTTAATTCAAACCTGCGACTTCTTTAATTTTTTGATTGTAGTCACCGTAGACTGTGGTTGCTGCAGTGACTACGGTCTGGTGCACTACAGGTTGACCTCACCGTAGTGCAGGATTGACCAGATAATTATATTGACTCCACTACGGTTACAGTGAGGTTTTACAGCTTGACCGTACAGTACCAACACCAAGACTGTTTTCCACTGTGCTACAGTTTGATTTGCGTGTTGAGTGAAGTTTGCAGACTTCTAAAGTAGTTTGGGAATAATATCAAGAGGATAATCAGCTTTTATTTTGTTATCTGACTGTAATCACACCACAAAGTGTTGAGAAATAATTAAAATAGGTGCTTTTCACTCTAATCAATTGCTTTCTAAGGCTACCTTTGCTTTGAACTTGTGATTTTTGTTCTCCTAAAACTGTTAAAGACACTTTTGTCTTGAACTTATCAGTAATCAATTCAACAGAGTTTCTTTTATGATTGTCTTGTTTTAGAAGGGCAATCTTTAGACAGCTTTGGCTATTTATTGTATTAGTAGATTATCCCCTTCAAGCTTTGTATAGCCCTTGGTGGGTTATGAGTTCTACCTTCTTTTTACGCTTGCACCCTAAATCCTTCTGTACCTCACGTCTTCCATGTACTGCAACTTGCACAACTGGAATCTGTGCACATCATCTCCCTCAATGATCAACTAACCCCTATCACACATCCTCAATTAGGCCACAAGTCATACTGTAGGGAAACACAGCTGTATATGTTTCAAATTTCATACCTCAAAGGCTTCCCTAAACAATCTGTGCAACCCTCTGTACAATACAAATTTAAAGTATGGCTGTGGATGCTCTAATTGCACTATTTTGAGTACACTTCAATGTGAATTATGTGTGAGGCAGAATGAAGGGGTGGTCACCAGAAGACCCCCAAAGATACTTCAATGATTTACCATTTTGCCTTCCACAAAATTTGAGGCAAAAATTCTATGCTTTTGCTAAGTCAAAGAGTCACATACACCGTCGTTGTGAAAATTTCCAGATTTAATTTAGGTATTCATGTTGACTCCTTTTTGGATCTTGAGTCGGAAAATTGCGCCTGGAGGTCCATGAAGATGTATAAACATAAGTCATGAACGGTATTGGAGAATATTCATTGCCAAACCAGGCTTAGTAACATTAGGGGGTTTCAAGCAAAATAGATATTTTTGACACTGAATAAGCAAAGGTGATAGTTTAGTATTGATATGGATCTCTAAGCAATAGATATTTGAAGGAAAGTCAAACAAGGCTTACATTACAACAAAATTAAGATGGCTGATGATTTGAAACTGAAGTGAATTGGATGTCAGAGTGTACCTCTATCATACAAGAATGGTGGCACAGCCAAGATAGTTGGTGGTGACCCCATCATGAATGGTGATACTCCGGTCAACTATACTTGTCTTGCCTTTAACAGGAAAAAGTGACAGAGTGTGATCAATAAAAGACTGTCTGTTTGTCTTGACTCCTTTGAGTGGTCTATGATCTTTTGAAAAGTCTATGAGTTTTGGTCCTAAACCTGAACAATCTTTGGTTGCTGGTTTCTCATGAATGTGATAGTTGATATCCTCTTTGGCCTTGAATTTTTGGTCCAACCCTTCAACAACAAAGTCAACACTGACGCCTGCGTTATTGGAGAGTTGTACAAATCTGAAATAGCCTTCGATCTTCAATCCGTTCAGACCAGTTATGATGCCCCCTGCCAGTGTTTTGGCCTCTGTCTTTGATTTGTGGTCATCATGATGGGGCTTGGCCGGAAGAGGTATTGCTGTTACAGACAAGCACAATGTCAAAACAAGGAGTAGAAAGGAGGAAGTGAAAACCAGTCTCATGATTCAGATTTTGTGTCGGAATACCAAAGCTCTCGTAACTAACTTTTAAGAGATGAGAAAATTGACAGTATGGATAAAGGGGATACTGATCCTGATTGGTGATGTGACTGTGTAAGATCAATGGACGAAGTGAGGTGGTGGAAGTTCAAAAACTTGGAAATAGGTCTTCATTTAAGTGGCATAGCATCTTGTTAAAAAGAATAGTCACCCTCGAAGATACAATTGCGCTATTAATGCCCAGAAAGATAGATCATCGCCATGGTGTTTACACACCAAACGCTGCAAATGCCGATTCGGTTGAGCCATTTTTGAACCCTGGTTGATGCCGATCCTTACCGATCTCCGTCACCTAAAGTACATAGTACATAGCGGTCTCCGAAGACGAATGATGTGGCTCGGCGACGGTGGGCACCTCACTGGATTACGTACCGGGAGTTGGTTCTCGTCGAGCACTTTGAATCCTGTCACGGAGATCGCATATGTTGCCGAGTTCGTCGCCCAAGAAGTTGTCGCCATGTACCCTCCTAGTCACCCCCAAAGCCTTCAAAATTGTCTCCGATTGCTTCGAGACAGCAAGGATCTATGTAACCCGGCTGACTTGATGATTCTTCAAAGCCACAAAGTTCCTTGGATGAATATGACGTATGTACCTCGTCGACTGCCACTCATCTGGGGGTTCGAGCAATCCATAGACCAAAGTTGTCACTCGCTCCTTGCAAGAAGTTTAGGTAATAACGGTTGCAGACATCATGCACAAAAAGAACCTGCCTTAAAAGGCTCTTCTGCTCCTTGGGAACACCAAGGGTTTTTTTGATGATTTCATGGACATACTCACAACATGAGTATTTTTTGGGCCAATCCTTCTGCCTTTTTTGTTAGGGGGCTACTAAAAAGCGCCCGCAAATGAAACCTGAGACCGCCCGCTTTTAGAATCCGGTGGCTACTAAGATTGTTGGACTGAACTGTGTGATTGTTGGAATCCAATGAAACCGGGCGGTCTTGAAAGTTATCGAGAAGCCCTCAAAACCTCCCGCTACACACATCTCATCCACCATATTGATTGTTAACTTCAACTGGATTGTTAAGCTCTGCTCAAAAGACACTCAAGGCTCTGAGCTGTTGTGACCATTCAAACAGTTTAATGGGGTTTGATCCCTCACTTGGTCTGGTCAAAGTTTCAAGACTTGCCAAATGAAGAGACTGGCAGACATACGGGCAATTCTAGCTTCATCGAGTCGGAATCTAGGAGGAGGGTGTAAAAGCCTTTTGTTTTGTACTCAGGATCCCTTCCTAACATCAGCCCCACCAGCGAGCCCTATAAATATTGTATGAACTCTAGAGTCTGGTTGCACACAAGTAGATCTCTGGGAGAAGCTCGGCAACTCGGGTGGCAACTTGCTATCCAGGTTGTGAGATGTGTGTACCGGGAGGTTTTGAGGGCTTCTCGATAACTTTCAAGACCGCCCGGTTCTGTTTGATTGGATTCCAACGATCACACAGATCAGGACCTCGGGACTGTACCACAGTTCAGTCCAACAATCTTAGTAACCACCGGATTCTAAAAGCGGGCGGTCTCAGGTTTTATTTGCGGGCGCTTTTTAGTAGCCCCCTTTTGTTATTGTATGTACATTAATCACCCTTTGTTAGCTAACTTAGCTAAGTTCCACAGTCAGATACTTAATCCTCGCATGAGCAGAGATGTATGGGCTAATTAGATAGCAAACATTCTTGTTATAAAAATAAGTCGAATCTTGACCAACATGACTTCAATTTTCAATTCACGGTGATTCAATTCATGGTTTGTATTGAATCATTAATCATCTCCTAACAAGATGATGTCGACAGTGCATTATTTTTTATCTTTGAGATTTAGGTCGAATGGTGATACTTGACCAGAGAAAAGATCTGGGTATGTGCTGTTTTTAGGGAAGCTTCGCAGATTCCTTGAACAGCACTTGAAGATTTGCCATCATATCTGTTTATTTCCCTCTCTGCTCTGCCCTCACTAGTCCAAGACGTGTTCTTGCCGAGGTGTGCCGAGCGATGACGAGATCATGGGTGCTCAAATCAAAACATCCGGGAGGTTATGATTTTCGACTGGGCGGGTCTTCTGATCTCGGTCTTAATTTACATCATCAAGACAGGATCCTGGAGAGCACTGAGGGAATGTGTTTT